>NC_091751.1:330000-417500 GCF_043380555.1 Nothobranchius furzeri | reverse complement strand
GTTTTAAACGGAACTAAACGATGGAATTAGAATTTCAACACAGCAAGAACACACCAAAGATGTTTAAAGACATCACCCACGTCACTCTACCACTGACTGGTTGCTCTGCAACGTCGATGTTTTATCTCCACAAATAACACAAGGCTGGAGGAGGTCTGCTCTGTGGTGGAGTTGCTAATGCTAACGGTTAGCTTCTACTAGTTGAGATGTTGTGGATGCTAAACAAAAAGCAGCCTTTCTTGTCATAAGCCAAGATGGCTGAGTGTATGAACGTTAGGTGACAGCGAGACGTGTGTGTAGGACAATATGTTCATGTTCAGCCTGCATGAAAAACTCTGAGTGATTATAATCACTACATCAGAATATATCATTCAAACAATAATTTTTCTGTGAAGTTGCCCTTTAAAGTGTGGTATTTGCATATTTTTTAAACATAAATCAAGTGAAGCCTTCCTATTGAACCATGGTCATGTTTGGGAGAGTGAAGCCTGCTACATCAACTCTTTTCCTGGTGGTACCGAGCCCCCCCCAGGCTCTGGTGAAATCAGTTGTGTCCTCCAGCAGTGCAGAGCATGGCTGACATATTATGGTAGGTCAATAATCAGTGTGTCGAACACAGATCATCATCATCATCATCAGAATCCTGGTCTGATACTTTAGACCAGACCAGAACATGCCTAAATATTCACCTACTAGGTCCAGACTACAAGGGCGTGGCCATGGTGGAGCAGCAAGATGTAAAAGAATAAAGGTCGTGTTGGAGCAACAATGTTAACACAACACTGGTAATACGATGTTGGCTCAGCTGCACGCGGGACGTCTAACCAAGCCGTGCTCCCTCCAGCTCTACAACATTACTCACTCTCAACATTCAGCAACACTTTCCTTCCTGTCTGCAGGCAACCGGACTCGTGTTTACACAAACAACAGTCCTCTGTCTTCCCTCGCCTTCGGTGCTCTCTCTGTGTTTTCCTCTTCAAGAGCAGTCGTGCACTTGGCTGACTCACTGTTTGCATGTTAAGCTTTTGCTTAGCACCCTGACTTTGAGCAGCTCTCAAAAGCAAGAACAATGCAAGCTGAGGTGCTTACGTTCACTTACTGAGACCTTTAAATGCAACTTACTGCCACGTATCTGGCTGCAAGAGGGAATAGGAGTGCACTCCGTAGCACTTCAATAAAGAAAAACAATACAACCAGAGAGCTTATGTATGATGGAAATGGGAAATAGGATGAATAAACTGAAGTGCGACAAATAAGACAAACGAGAGTGTTAAACATTACTGGGCACACCTCACACATGCTGAATACAGACTCCAGATTACAATACAACATACAGGAAACCAGCATTCTGAGTTTGTGTTTATAACAACATGTTCTACCTTTTCGCCTGGTACGAGAAATATTGGTTGAATCCATAAAAAAACATGTTTGTGAAGTTGTTTGTATAAAATTTCTTCCCCATGAAGCAATCTCAGCAGTTTTCTTTTAGACAATGTCGGTAGGCTTCCTTCCAGAATGAGCTGTTTCAGGGATCTGTAACAAGCGCCTGATTGGTTGTTACGAAATGAGTAGCTTGGCTATCTGGGAGCAGCTGGGAGAAGAGCCACCTCTCAAGCCTGGACAGGAGAGGAGGGCTCCAAGCAAGTATCCCCAATGACGATATCACATGATACTTAAAAAACCATCCATGTGCTTGGTTTTAACGTTCGGAGTGTTTATAGAGGCAGTAGAGACCTACTAGGAAGGAAGGAAAGAAAGAAAGAAAGAAAGAAAGAAAGAAAGAAAGAAAGAAAGAAAGAAAGAACGAAAGAAAGAAAGAAAGAAAGAAAGAACGAAAGAACGAACGAACGAAAGAAAGAAAGAAAGAACGAAAGAAAGAAAGAAAGAAAGAAAGAAAAAGAAAGAAAGAAAGAAAGAAAGAAAGAGAGAAAGAAAGAACAAAAGAAAGAAAGAAAGAAAGAAAGAAAGAAAGAGAGAAAGAAAGAACGAAAGAAAGAAAGAGAGAAAGAAAGAAAGAAAGAGAGAAAGAAAGAAAGAAAGAAAGAAAGAGAGAAAGAAAGAGAGAAAGAAAGAAAGAAAGAGAGAAAGAAAGAAAGAGAGAAAGAAAGAAAGAAAGAAAGAAAGAGAGAAAGAAAGAACGAATGAAAGAAAGAAAGAAAGAAAGAGAGAAAGAAAGAGAGAAAGAAAGAAAGAAAGAAAGAGAGAAAGAAAGAAAGAACGAAAGAAAGAAAGAAAGAGAGAAAGAAAGAAAGAGAGAAAGAAAGAAAGAAAGAAAGAAAGAAAGAAAGAGAGAAAGAAAGAAAGAGAGAAAGAAAGAAAGAAAGAAAGAAAGAGAGAAAGAAAGAAAGAGAGAAAGAAAGAGAAAGAAAGAAAGAAAGAAAGAAAGAGAGAAAGAAAGAAAGAAAGAAAGAGAGAAAGAAAGAACGAAAGAAAGAAAGAAAGAAAGAAAGAAAGAGAGAAAAAAAGAAAGAGAGAAAGAAAGAAAGAAAGAAAGAGAGAAAGAAAGAACGAAAGAAAGAAAGAAAGAAAGAAAGAAAGAGAGAAAAAAAGAAAGAGAGAAAGAAAGAAGAAAGAAAGAAAGAAAGAGAGAAAGAAAGAAAGAAAGAAAGAACGAAAGAAAGAAAGAAAGAAAGAAAGAAAGAGAGAAAGAAAGAAAGAAAGAGAGAAAAAAAGAAAGAGAGAAAGAAAGAAAGAAAGAGAGAAAGAAAGAAAGAAAGAAAGAACGAAAGAAAGAGAGAAAGAAAGAAAGAGAGAAAGAAAGAAAGAGAGAAAGAAAGAAAGAAAGAAAGAAAGAGAGAAAGAAAGAGAAAGAAAGAAAGAAAGAAAGAAAGAGAGAAAGAAAGAAAGAAAGAAAGAGAGAAAGAAAGAAAGAAAGAAAGAAAGAAAGAAAGAAAGAAAGAAAGAAAGAAAGAAAGAAAGAGAGAAAAAAAGAAAGAGAGAAAGAAAGAAGAAAGAAAGAACGAAAGAAAGAAAGAAAGAAAGAGAGAAAGAAAGAAAGAGAGAAAGAAAGAAAGAAAGAAAGAGAGAAAGAAAGAAAGAAAGAGAGAAAGAAAGAAAGAAAGAAAGAAAGAGAGAAAGAAAGAAAGAAAGAAAGAAAGAACGAACGAAAGAAAGAAAGAGAGAAAGAAAGAAAGAGAGAAAGAAAGAAAGAAAGAAAGAAAGAAAGAAAGAAAGAAAGAAAGAAAGAAAGAGAGAAAGAAAGAATGAAAGAGAGAAAGAAAGAAAGAAAGAAAGAAAGAAAGAGAGAAAGAAAGAATGAAAGAAAGAAAGAAAGAGAGAAAGAAAGAAAGAAAGAAAGAAAGAAAGAAAGAGAGAAAGAAAGAGAAAGAAAGAGAGAAAGAAAGAGAGAAAGAAAGAAAGAAAGAGAGAAAGAAAGAAAGAAAGAAAGAGAGAAAGAAAGAAAGAAAGAAAGAAAGAGAGAGAGAAAGAAAGAAAGAAAGAAAGAAAGAGAGAAAGAAAGAAAGAAAGAAAGAAAGAAAGAAAGATTTTAAATAGAGCTTCTCAAAACAAAAATCACAAGGCACTTCACAAAAGAAAAGAAAAAAGTATATTAAATGTTTTCAAAAATTGATTAAGAATTTGTTTTAAATGAAAGAAAATTGTATGATAAAAATAATAAGGAAAGGGAGAGAGTAAATGAACAGGAAAGAGGGAAATCAGTGGATCATGGGGAAAGGCGGGATAAGAGAAGAATAAGGAGAGGGTGGTGACGAAGGTCACGCCAAATCCAGCCTGAACAGGTGAGTTTTCAGCTGCTTTTTAAAGGAGACCAACAGAAGCCGAGCACAGGCGTTCTGAACCACCTGTAGACGGTTCAGGGAGGTTCTGCTCAGACACGTGAAAAGAGAGTTACAGTAGTCTAAGCGTGAGGAGATGAAGGTGTGGAGAACTGTCTCAAGTTCAGAGCGGGACAGAATGGGACTCAGCTTAGCAACGTTCCTGAGATGGAAGAAGGAAGAGCCAACAAGAGAACTGACATGAGAATCCAGGGTGAGAGGCGGGTCAAAGGTCACACCAAGATTCCTGACGGAAGGTTTGGTGTGGGAAGCAAGCTGACCAAGAGAGTCTCTGACTTTGGGAACCAGCTTGTCTGGGGCACAGATGAGGATCTCAGTCTTATCTTCATTCAGCTGAAGAAAGCTCCCACCATCCAGGTTTTGATAGAGTCTAAGCAGGTGTGTAACAGCTGCAGCTTAGACATCTCATGGGGCTTAAAGGAGATGTACAGTTGGATGTCATCTGCATAAAGATGGTAGGAGATTCCTTTGAAGGAGCTCAGGATGTGCTGAAGAGGAAGCAGATAGAGGAGGAAGAGCAGAGGCCCCAGCACAGAACCTTGTGGGACACCATGGGTAAGGGAGGTGGTGGAGGACCTAAACTTGGAGACGGCCACAGAAAAGGAGCGCTCAGAGAGATAAGAGGAGAACCACTCCAGAGCAGATCCTGATAGGCCTACCCAGTCTCTCAGCCTCTCCAGTAGCAGGTGATGGTCAACAGTGTCAAAGGCTGCATGCAGCCAGGTCCAGCAGGACCAGAACAGAACCCTGCATCACTGTGGGTCATGACCATTTTCATGTTAGAGTGACAGATTATTATCAGAAATGATGACTGAATTTTTTTCACTGCAGTTGATCTTTAATGTAAACGTTTTTCACAGAAAATGATTAAGTAGCATCAGTGAACTTTAACCCTAAACTTCAATAGTTGTCAAAAAAACCAAAGTAATACTTCAGATATGTTATTAGGTTACAGATGGCACTCAGAGCTACTATTATTCAGGCAGAAATACAACGCTCCAAGTGAAAATGCTGTGGCCCCTTTCTAACAGCTGGCAGTTCTTTGCTAAACACAACGTTCAAATGATGATTTTGGTTTAAAAACTTTACCTGTAAGGACATTAGTGTACTAAAACTGAATGGAAAGACACCAGATCTATAGGTTTTTATTATTAAAAAAACAGATATTTCATTTTGATCTGGTATTTTAGTTGGATTGAGAAGACAAAGAGGTTTAGAGAGGTAATGCAGCATACAGGACAAGGTTTTGGGTCTAACTGGTACAGACACACACATTTTTACTTTAACAACATGTTTTCTCTCCAGCATTACCATTCATTAATAACTTTTAAGTCTTTCATTTCTTTTTTTATTGTTTTGCATAACAAAGTCTTCAGGCTTTTTTAAATGCACCATTGCTTGTGCTCACAGTCACCTGTGAACGTTGGTAAAATATGTGCCAGGGTCTTTTTTTCAGTCTTCCAAAAGGCCTTAATCATGTAGATGAAAACAAACAAAACACTAAAAAGCAAGAAAAAGGGGGAAACATTACTTGCTAATTACAGACTCCAGTTGGGGGCTACACAGACTGAATTCATTATTGTCACTCAAGTCTCCGAGCTTGAACTGCAGTAACTAGATAACAGCCAACAGCGACGGCCAATCAGAGGCTCTTCTTTTCATACATGTTTGGTTTTGCCGCCAGGAAAGGTTTCCCAAACATTTTTCAAAAGAAGAAAAATAGCAAAAACAATCATTATTATAACTATTTCTAAATAATTTCTATACAAACGTGGTTACTTGGGACACGATTCTTAGTTAATCTTTGTGATCGTAGAACAAACCCAAACAGCTGCATCTTTAATACTACTGTCCATCAAACCTTTATTCTAACAGTAGAAACAGAACAGAGACACTAAGTTTAAAATGTACTAACCTGACCCAACGCAGCACTAGAAACTAAAGAGCTGTGAGAACTGTTGCCCGAGAATGGTTTCTGTTGGTACCAAGCCCCCACCATGCGGCTCAAAAATTGAGCCCAACCCGGAAGTACCAAAAGTTGCAGTTCCACCCTCATCCACTAGGGGCTGGTGTCAGAAGCGAGCAAATCCTCATTGACTCCCATGTTAAAAATACCAATTTCACAGCAGAAATAAACATGTTTACAGCCTGGTACCAGAACATGTTTTTGGTTTAAATGATCTAGTTTACACTCATGACAACTCTGAGGGGGTGAATGTTTTTCTCACTCTTCTGTTTAAGTGTATTAAAAGCCTAAAATTATGTATAATTAATGAGCATCAAATTGACAAAATGACTTGCTGTGGCATTAATTGCACTAATAGAGCGTCCGAGGAGTCTCCACTTCATGTTTTTCGGTAAGTAAAATTATATTTATGTATTTTAGGTCACTGCCGAGCTGAGCTTAGATTTTAACATGTACTGTTTAACCATGAAATGTAAATGTAATAGGGTAAAACCCAGTGCATTTAACATAATGCTGCACTTTAGAAAATGGGTTGAAGTATAACATGTTGGTGGAGCTGGGTTCCCACTATCGGCTTTCAGCAGCTCTCGGAGACCTCTGTGTTCCACCCGGTTTTACCCAGCGGCCAGCCCGGCGTATCTCTGACTCAGAAGCTCTGGTGTTGTGCACAGTTAACTCCGGTTGTAGCTAGGTTGCTACCTCCGTTAGCTTAGCTCCCACCTCCGCGTTAGCTTTGGGTTAGCTTCAGGTTAGCTTGGAGCTAGTTCGACCGGGTGTCGTCAGTTGATCCCAGCCTTATAGCCCCACTTTCAGCTCCACCTCTTTTCTCTTTTGTGGAATTGTCTGGGCTTGACGGAACCTGTGACACGGTCAAAATGGCGGAGGTGGCCACCTCCCATTTTAGTACAAAAACTTATCATTGGAGGCTATGGAAACCCATTGTCCATATATGTATGTCGATGGCGGTGACTAGAACTACTAGCATGACTTTATCATTGACAAAAGTTTTAAGAGAGACGAAACGAAACAAGTTACACTCAACAATGTGAAAGCAGCACAGCTTTTAACAAAAACAACACACAGTAGTGGCATGGCATGAGTGACTTCCTGGGAGAATGATCAGTGTGAAGCAGGGGCACTAATATAACAAGCTGCCGGTAACACACCAGGGGGTAAATCACTACAGACAGCCAGCCTGCCAGCTTTTATTTCCTCCACAGAGCAGGTAACAATCAATGTGTAAGGAAAGCTTTTTCAGCCACTTGCAGGGCTATCGGGGTTTTAGAAAAGACCTCGCAATTTATGAAATCTCATTTAGTAAACAAATCACTCATTAGAAGAAGTGCAGTCTATTTTAAGACAATAGATAAATTAGACAAGTCTGAATCTTGTGTTATTATAAAAATGTCTGGTTGCATTATCTTCTGTAGGAAAACCAAAAGCACAATTCTAACTAAACACTTGTTTTCTGTTCTGAACACTCGTGAGCTCCTGTAACTGGACTCTAATGTAGCCTAACTGATTCCTATCACTGTCCTCACACGAAGATGAAAAAACAATAATTCAACACATCTTTGAACTGCCCCATTCTCGTGATGGGGGTGTTTGAGTGTCCCAGTGCTTTTCTAGAGAGTTAAATGCAATGTTCCAACTATGGAGATCACACGCTGCAGCATCCTGGTGCTCAGGGAGCACGGCCGAGATGGCTCTTTGGTGAGGTCCGTTCAGTCCCGGTAGCAAAGGCGTCTGGTCTACAGACTTGCTCCCATGGAGAGTTGGACTACCAGTGTGTCACTTGTTCTGTTAAAAGCTTTTATGGACAGACGTTTTGGTGCAGCTGATGCACATGACAAGGTTCTCTCGACAAAGTCGAGCCACAACGATCCGCATTCCCTGGGGCAGTTCACAGACGTTTAAGAGAAGCAAGGATGAAAATGAGCTTCTTCATGTCTAGGGCCACGGTTGTGAACGGGGAAACTGAATGCATCCATTCAGTTGGGGTTGAGTGTTTGACTCAAATGGAGGATTTCACATATCTGGGTGTCTTTTTCACAAGTGAGGGCTGCTGCAGAGTGTCGTAGGCAAGAAAACCTGAGCTAAGGGCAAAGGCTTCATTTGACTATCTGTCTGCATTCTGATTCTCACCTGTGGTTATGGGACAGAGTGAGATCCTGGACATAAACAGCTGAAATAGAGTTTCTCTTTAGGGTGGCAGCGCTAAGCCTCAGATGTAAGCTCCTTTTACTTCAATTCAATTCATTAATCTAGCGCCAATTCCCGACAAGTCGTCTCAAGGCACTTGTAGCGCAGTTCACTTCATTATGCCAGTTAGTTAAAAGTTTGCTTTGTAAGAAAGGTCAGCAGATTGCATCGAGTCACTGACTTGTGTCAGTGTCTTCACAGCAATCCCCATGCTAAGCACGTATGTAGTGACAGTGGAGAGGAAAACTCCCTTCAAACAGGAAGCTGAGAAGGAGCTGAAGGAGGTAAAAGTAGAGCCACTGTTCCTCAACTCATTGGCTGCGAGTCATTTTCTAATCAGAAAGCCGCTGACTGCCAACGTTTTTCAGCATTTTAATGTTTTTTTTGAAGAGTCATGGAATATTGTGCTCTACGACTCTGCAAACACCAAACGCTGACTCACTTCTTACATCAGGACCGATGAACGTGTTTCTGGCCTCTTCCGTTCATTCACAATCAGTTTTTGAAGTGTGAGCTGCAGAAGCCTTTCCGCTGCTCGCTTTAGGCAAAGGGGTGTCCCCAACCGATCTCCTACATCGTAGATGGTTTGCTTCATGATCTCGTAACGTGTGACACACACAGGTGAAAATCAACTCCAGAGGCGTGATGTTTACTCTCAAGGTGCGCAAGCTCGTTCCAAAGCCCGCCCCTAAAAAATAGCAACATTTAGCAAATGTTACAGAAAGAATCAGACAGCAAAAGTATGAAGTGACAGTGTACAGAATGTGTAGATAAAGACTGGAGCTTAGGGTGACAAGCGAGGTTGTAAAAAGACTTAAAAGCGCTCGTTGGTCCTGCTCAAACCTGCGTTAAAAATGTTGTGATTTTTAAATCCTGAAGCCCTGGCAGATGCAGCAGATGTCCCACATAAAAGTCTGAAGGCTCTTCTCTAAGTGCTGTAGTATTTAGGATCATTTACACACCGCTCTCCCTCATGTGAGAGCTATAAAATGAAGTTTACCCAACACGACGATTAGAAAACTCATGAAAGCCCTCTAAAGGCCAGAAACGGGTCACACAGAACCAGCCCATGCCTGTCTGTCTGAGTCATAGCCACAAATTTAAACCCCCTGACTGGCATCGCATCTCAGTCTCCTCCACTCAGTCACACTCCTACAGAAGGTTTCCCAACTTACTCAAACCATCATTCTGAACTGTGTCCTTGTTTTATCATCAGAGTTGTTCTGAGTCTGGGAAACTATTAGCATCCTTCATACTAGGACACACCCTTAAGTTCCCACTCCGGCACTTCTAAACTCTTTATTTTGGCTCATTGGCTGAAGTGGGACTTGGATAACAAGACCCATCTTCATAAAGCAAAATCGTACCCGAGACCTCCTCATTCACTACAGCTCTGGCTCTCCAAGTCCATCACCTAGCAGACATGATGCAACAGACTCTGCTCTGTCTTCTCACCTACGCAGTCCTCATGTGTGCTTGGTCACTTATGTGTGTCCAGGTGTATTTAACACCAACATAAAACTGCATTTCTGTGGAGAGAAAGGTGACACCGTGCAGCTCTGGTGTCTGCGGTGGTGTGTTGCTACTGCACTTCGCCGCTGCGGCTGCGGGAAAACAAAAACACATTTCCCTACACTCCATTTCACCAAGTCTAAATAACATTAAAACATAAACGAAGAGGCTGAAATCATAAAAAAGGAAAAAGTTTCAACACTCTTGAAGAGCTCGTCATCGACGCCGTCTTAAACACAGCTGTGTGTTTTAAATTCACAGCAGCAGCAGCTGAATCATTTCTGATTGTTTGGTGAAACTAAAGTTTATAAATCACAACATTTTATGCATTTTTTAAAATCTAGTTCTCAAAAATGTTTTTGCATGGGTTAGGGTTATCATGCAGGTAGAAAAAAATACCATTTACTTTAGTGTTGATGATCCTAACAGCGCTCAAAGGCAGAACGTGTTAACAGGCAAGTGTGACAGAGTTGAATTCAGGAAACGACGTGAATCTACATTTCACCAAAATATTTAACATCTACATGGTTGGATGGTGCTTAAAAATGAAAGAAAAGCCTTCATTTGTTCCCTAAATCAGTGAGATAATAACAAGTATAACATCTCATGTCTGACTTTCACTCATCGTGTGTGTGTGTGTGTGTGTGTGTGTGTGTGTTAACCTCTCAGGTGTGTGTGTGTGTGTGTGTGTGTGTGTGTGTGTGTGTGTGTGTGTGTGTGTGTGGTGTAAAGTGCGTTGGGGGTGTCTAGGACTATATCAAATACCATGCAAATATAACTACACAATAAAAAATGACTAGCAAAAAGCTTTTATTATGTCCAACTTACATGTTTTTAGTATTTTGTTTGTTTGCACCTCCCAAAAACGTGTACACTTTTTCACACGTTCATAAATCATTAGGACTCCATTCCAACTACCCTGCTTTGGAGAGCTGTTCAGAGCAGTGATGTCTCAGACTCTAGTGCTCCTCTGATAGTAAAACTGTAATCACATCACATAAAATAATGTGCGTGTTTGAACTATCGAAGTTTGAGGCTTTGATTTTAATGGAATATGTAAATAAATAATGAATGCTTGATGGTTTAAGTTATTTCTATTGTAGATCATCGAAATAGCTCTTCAGGTCATACAAGTCCCTCTGCTAAGGAGGCTTTCACAGGGTTAGGATTTCTAAACCAGATCTTAGAAAATCTTGTGATCATATAGTAAGAGTAAATACTCTCCTGTAATGTTTACGGTGTCCTGCGGGCGTGCCAGTGGATTTATCTAGCATTAGTAACTGAGGTTACTTATTCATGTTTTTGTGTTAGCCGACCACAGAAGGGTTTACGTTCTTCTCCCTTCCTTTTATTGCTGCTCAGTTAATCACGAAAGAGGCAGCTACAGCCCTTAAATCAAACCTGTGTGTGATTCCCACGGCTAAGCGGAGAGACAGATGAAACAGAGAAAGTAAAGATATATTAAATGTTTCATGAGCTGAAAGACAATCGGCATCTAAAGAAACTGCTTTTTAGATCACAGCAAGGTGTTAAAACAAGTGGACAGTGAACACTAACCCTCTGCTACCTGGTATTAAACATCTTGTTGTTACCATCCAAGCTGCTGTGAAAACAAACGTGATTTCACTATAGAGCAGGTCTGATTTAAAGGTGCAAACTGTTAAAAATCTACCGTGAAATAATCAGAAAATAGTGGAATGTCTCAGTCTTGCTGGAAGGAAGATTACACTGAAACTGATGTCCGTCTCAGCCGGCTGGGGGTGTTGTCAGTTTTTCTCCTTTCAGAAAAAAAAATTAAACAAAGAGCGACGTAGTTATTCTTACTAATTGCACCTTTAAAACTACCACACTGCAGCAAAAACAAATGATCTATGCATGGTTTCCTCTTTGTGAAAAGGTGGAATGTAGATTAGACGGGTAAAGAATAAAGAGCCGGTGAACATCATATGAAGTCTTTTTTAAACCCTTAACTAAAAACCATTAACAGCCATACTTTAACCTCACTAATCAAGTAATCTGTTTAAGTAGGATTAGGTAAAAGCATGAGTCATTCATGCATCCCGCTGGTGTGATGCCGTGGGCAAGTGTCCTGCTGAAAACGGGCTGAAGCCCAACTGAGCATGAAGCACTGGACTGGGATCGGTTTATAGCTCCTAACAACCCTAAGCAGAATTAATAGGCAAGATGGAAATTAAAAGTGATGAACAAAAAAATAAGCAGCACTCATGAACTCAATCCGTTTATAGGTTTTCTATATTTAAATACATACGGGTGGCGGAAACCCTTTGGATTTGAAATCATACATCAGCATATGGTTAAAACAGAAACGTGGCATCTCATTGTGCATTTGACCTAAGTGATTAAAATAAAAACATTAAAAATGTTAAATACCACCACAGCGATATTTCACATGATGTCACATACATCATAGGGACATTGTGTTTGTGTGAGAGCTGTTTACAGACGAAGCGTGAACAGAGACAGCTATAGGACATGAAATGCTTTCAAGCTACCTAAACTTAAGTTCAACAGCAGCAGTCACAACGTCAGTAAAACCAGGTAAATCTGGTTCAGCAGTGACTATTCGATACGATTATTCATGATGGATAAAAAGGACCTGCGTGCTTCTTAGACGAAGTCTAATTACCCGAAGTAGGCTGACTTGTATTTGATATAATGAAGAGGTAGACGCGTGGCTGTGTCGCTGACGAGGACCCAGATCAGAGCATCAGGCACAACCTCTTCATGAGAACCACAATCAAAAACACTTCAGTAAATTATCGGAGCAATTTGAAACTGAATACTTGTAGCGGAACTAGGGCGTGTGTGTTTTAATCAGTGTGGCGAAGCCTAAGTGGATTACACACAACACCGCAAGTTCAAGGACCGACAGCAACATAACCTGGAGGAGTACCGTATTTTCCGGACTATAAGCTGCCACTTTTCCCCCACGCTTTGAACCATGCGGCTTATAATGAGGTGAGACTTTACTGAAGGTGTTCCTTCACCTGCAGGGGGCGCTTTAGCAGGAAGTCAAACAGGTGGAAGTCAAAAGTGGAAATGGAAGAAAGTGCTCATTTTAATTTAGCACATGCAAGCAGCCGGCACCACGAAGAAGTATTTTCAAATCCACACCCCCTCATCATGGTAACTACATGTATGAGTTCATATGATGCTGCATTTAAGTTGAAAACCATCGATCTGGCAGTAAAGGAGGGAAACAGTGCTGCTGCACGTAAGCTTGGCATGAATGAATCCATGGTTCGGCGCTGGAGACGGCAGCGGGAAGAACTCATTCAAGCCAGCTTCACCCGGGGATGATGACAGCAACACGGACAGCGACACAGAAAAGGTATGTGACGAAGCTCTTCTGAGGCTGTTCAGCTCCGACGCTGAAGAAGAGGACTTTAATGGCTTTAGGGCACAAGAGGAAGATGAGAGCGAATGACTTCTTCTGGTAGGCAAGTGTGTTTTATTTACTAACCAGGCATGTTTTGTGTGTAGTTTTTATTTTCTAATCATCCAGGGCTGATTAATGCTGTGTCAGCGCTGTTCTTCTCTTCTAAACATGCAAATTACCAGTAATAACGTGTTATTACCGGTAATAACGTGTCAGTGCTGTTTTTATTTTATAACCATCCAGAAACATGAATGCTATCAGCGCTGTTTTCTTTTCTACACTTGCAGACACGTTCACCCGTGTTTAAAATTTGTTTTGATGAATTAAAACAACAAAAACCTCCGTGTAGCTTATTTCTGTCTAATTATCTTATGCTATGGCCGTACATGCGCTGTGCGCCGGAGACCTGCGTGTGGCTGCTGCACCGCGGCTTGTATTCGAGTGTGGCGTGTGTGTGTGTGTGTGTGTGTGTGTAGAAAACCTTTTTTTGTTGGTGCGCTCTATAGTCCGGAAATTACGGTAGGCATAGATCTTATATACAACCCTAACCCAGGTGTAGCACGAGAAGACATCTGTATAGTCTACAGATAAAAGTTATTACGTTTAAAATAGGTTGAAATAGCAAATGTCTACATTTTGAAAAACAATCAAGTTATTTGAGATAGAGTATAATAATACAGACAAAGTACTTCCTACTGCTTCCCCAGCAAAATGATTTCAATAGCAGGTTCATTAGAATAAATTTTTACTTATTAATGAAAATGATCAGTGACCCTGAGTTTAACATGCAGGCTAAACGTGAAAATAGTCTTCTACTATTTTCTCCTACATTAGCTTACCCGGTTTCACACTGGAAGCATCGGCGGCGCAGAGCGGCAGTCACGGCTTTAAACAGATTCCATCATGGTCTATGGAGTGTTTCAAACCACCAGCGGCGCAGCAACTTCCCCGCGGGTCCCAGAAGCAGCACGCTGTGCCGCGACGCTACGGCTAGGATCGAGTTCTATTGTTGCCACGTGCCGCTTCTGGGATTCATCAATTTCCACAGTTAACATAGGGCTAGACAGGAAATTACACATGGTTTTAGTGTAAAATCATGGGTACATTTCTAAATAAAAGTACTGCAGCAATGAGTACTAACCCTAACCCTAACCAGCTGACCTGTACATCCTCAAACAAGCACATCTGAGCTTTTTTTGCCCTGAGAATGGCCTACAGGCATGGATTCCTGCTGGAGACCACTGCAAATGTATAAAAATACGAGTAAAGTTGACCTTAAAAATGAACCCCTAAAAACCCCTAAATTACAACAAGAACCACCGTTTAAGAGAAGCTGAGCTAGAACCGCAGCGATGATTATTGCATAAAAAGACTTTTACAACTTAGTCATCAGATTCACCATCTGCAATGGTGGCACAGGAGTTAGGCGCTCGCTCCGTAATCAGAAGGTTGCAGGTTCGAGTCCCGCTCAGTCTGTCGCTGTCGTTGTGTCCTTGGGCAAGACACTTAACCTACGTTGCCTGCTGGTGGTGGTCGGAGGGACCGGTGGCGCCAGTGCTCGGCAGCCTCGCCTCTGTCAGTGCGCCCCAGGGCTGCTGTGGCTACATTGTAGCTCATCCTCACCAGTGTGTGAATGTGTGTGTGAATGGGTGAGTGACTGATTGTGTTGTAAAGGACTCAGGAAGGCGCTATATCAAATACAGGCCACTTTTACCAGTTTTTTTACTTATTCATTATAATTACTAACCTTCAAAACAATCAAAGAGGAAACTGAAACGAACGGTTGCCTGAGTGTGGTACAAGCTAAACGCCACCATACTAAATATAATCCCGATAGAAACGGCTTCTGAAAACTGACATCACAGCCGAAGAGACACATGAAATGTATGGAGATAGTCTCAACTTGTTATGTATGAGCCAATGTTTTTATCACTGTTGAAAAATGAGACCAGGGACTGCGGTTTGCTGCGGAGGCAAAGACCATTTGAAACACACTCCGCATGATGAATGAAAGAGACATAAGTGAGATTAGAAATAGTCCTTTGAATAAATGAACAGATTAATGAAGTGAGAAAGAGACGAAGTGTGATGCTGCCGACAATGACACATTCCTCTCCTTCAAATATATAAATAAAAAGCTGCTTCTATGAATAGTTTGCCTCTGGTCACGGACTACGATCGCTACCATCATTAGCACCTTTGTGGTGTGACTCTCAACATAACAAAGTTGCGACGAGACGAACTGAGATGGTGTCACAGCTACTTGGTGCCGTTGTATTCATTAAAAAGCTGCTTTTTACCAAATGCCGCAAACGGCTTTGCAGTCCTCAACTTAACGTACCTTCCTTTGTACCTGGCCTCTAAACGCTGGGCGGGTGGTGGTGGGAGGATGTTATTCAGATCAACAAAGGCATTTGGAGTTGTTTCTATTAATGTAGCTTTGAGGTAATACTACACTGGTGTAAGAGCGATAACCTCTGCAAGTGCAAACGCTCCAAACACGTCTGAGCTTTGCTGCATCGCTTTGGTGTAAATCAGCTGTGTGTGCATGGTCGAGTCTGGAACCCACACAAGCGTCCTTCCTCGTCATGTATCTTTAAACGACATGAGCATACATCAGGTCATTTAGAGATGAATAAACAAATACATACGCCTCTGGTCATCCTAGCAAGCAAACATCAAGTCCTTCACAAGGTTAATTATAAACCCATGACTGGTTCTGAATCCAGAAACTCCTTATTATGAACCAATCAATCAAATTTTGGTTTCCACTTTTCATTCAGACAGATTAAAGGCAGAACCAAGTGCTTTAGTAAGTGTGAAGGTCATTCCCAGCTCCATAAAAACCAAAGCAAAAGAGAAGGTTTATAAAACATGTTTCATACGTACACAATGTTGTTCCCAGACAGGTGATGCAGGGACCTGTTTGCTCCTGAGCCCATGTGTAAATCAACTCTAAAAGTTGGTATTTAAAGTATTTCAATAAATCATTAGCCTACATTTAATTTACATTAACTCATTTAAATATTAGTCTCATGCCGTTTTTTCTTCAAAGTTACAAGTCAACTAAAATGCTGTGAGACAGTAAAGGCCCTATGTGTGAAATCCATGAAATCATGATTAAAAAATGCTTCTCTAGCGCCATGCCCTAACCCTAACCCCAAACACAACTAAACATGTACAGGAAGAACATTCTTGTTCACTTTTTTCTGGCAAGCTTACTTATCATTCTGTAAGTTACGTAAAAGGATGCAATCTCATTCACTTTAGGGTTTTTTTGGTCCCCAGACTGGACAATAAGACCTGTGAATATGGAAGTATCTGGGGCCTCATTTATCAAGCCTGCTTACGCACAAAACGGGGTCGGAAAACTGCGTAAGCAACTTTCCACGCAAACTTTAGGACTTATGAAAGAAAACTTAGTGGAAAATGTGCACAACTTTAAGCTGACTAAGGACCTGGCTCACACACATGCTGGACATGGAGAGCTCCTGCAGTGCTGCTGCTGCTGAGAAGATACGATCATAAAATCCTGCAGCATTATCACTTGTACCGCTTCGCTTTCACACAGAACAAGACCCCCCGCACGCACACGCACACGCACACACACACACACACACACACACACACACACACACAGCCTGAAGTGCAGAATACAGAATGCAGAATATCAGCAGGGGGACAGACTGAGACAGAACATCATGCGTGTGTGACAGTGTGTGTGTCCTGTCACTGTGACCTGATTGATCATGCACTGGCTAGTTGTACAGCGGAGATCTCCGTTCGGGTGACTGGTTAGCGCATGTGACTTTCACCCGGGAGTCTGGGGATCGAATCCCGATTGGACCATTTTTTTTATCCGCCACAGATCTCTCTGAAGAACTCACAGCATTGACGGCTTCAGCAGCGCTGTGCCACTCCGTGGATTTTCTCTTATTTGTTCTGCAAAAGCACTTCCTTTCATGTCTCCACCTCACCCACAGGTACCTCAACTTCTGCTTGTGTGAAGTAGCGCTTCCTTGATCTGCCGTGATCTACCATGTCATTGGCGGAGAGCAGCAACAGCCGGCTTATGTATATGCATGAGGTCCACAAGGCACTTTGCAATGACTATTTATGGCAGTAATTGGGGTGGTGAGGGCGGGATGTGACTAAAATGCAGCTGAGAAACATTCTGGTTAGTCTCCGAGTTATGAAGTGGAGATAGCGTGCTGCTGTGCGTCCTCCATGTTTGATAGATCACAAACCTGCTTGGCGTAAGTACATTTTTTTGCTGAGCTTACGTACGGCTTTAGTAAGGATTCTACGCAGTGTTTGATAAATGAGACCCCTGCTCTTGATTGCCTAAGGGAAACTTATTTCAGGGGAACATAATTTCCCACAATACCTGTTTCACGTGGATGTGCGACCATATTCATCGGCTGGCTGCCGCTACCAGCTAACGGATATACAGGTGCTGGCCAGTAAATTAGAATATCATCAAAAGGTTGAAAATATTTCAGTAATTCCATTCAAAACGTGAAACTTGTACATTATATTCATGCAATGCACACAGACCAATGTATTTCCGATGTTTATTACGTTTAATTTTGATATTTATAGGTGACAACCAATGAAAACATCAAATCTGGTATCTCAGAAAATTAGAATATTCTAAAGGCCAATGAAAAAATGTTTGTTTCTCTAATGTTGGCCAACTGAAAAGAATGAACATGAAAAGAATGTGCATGTATAGCACTCAATACTTAGTCGGGGCTCCTTTTGCCTCAATAACTGCAGTAATGCGGCGTGGCATGGACTCGATCAGTCTGTGGCACTGCTCAGGTGTTATGAGAGCCCAGGTTGCTCTGATAGTCGTCTTCAGCTCCTCTGCATTGTTGGGTCTAGCGTATTGCATCCTCCGCTTCACAATACCCCATAGATTTTCTATGGGGTTAAGGTCAGGCGAGTTTGCTGGCCAATCAAGGACAGGGATACCATGGTCCTTGAACCAGGTGCTGGTGGTTTTGGCACTGTGTGCAGGTGCCAAGTCCTGTTGAAAGGTGAAGTCTGCATCCCCATAAAGTTGGTCAGCAGCAGGAAGCATGAAGTGCTCTAAAACTTCCTGGTAGACGGCTGCATTGACCCTGGACCTCAGGAAACAGAGTGGGCCAACACCGGCAGATGACATGGCACCCCACACCATCACTGACGGTGGAAACTTTACACTGGACCTCATGCAACGTGGATTCTGTGCTTCTCCGCTCTTCCTCCAGACTCTGGGTCCTTGATTTCCAAAGGAAATGCAGAACTTGCTTTCATCAGAAAACATAACTTTGGACCACTCAGCATCAGTCCAGTCCTTTTTGTCCTTGGCCCAGGCGAGACGCTTCTTGCGCTGTTTCTTGTTCAAGAGTGGCTTGACACACGGAATGCGACACCTGAATCCCATGTCTTTCATGAGTCTCCTCGTGGTGGTTCTTGAAGCGCTGACTCCAGCTGCAGTCCACTCTTTGTGGATCTCCCCCACATTTTTGAATGGGTTTGTCGTCACAATTCTCTGCAGGGTGCGGTTATCCCTAGAGCTTGTACACTTTTTTCTACCACATTTTTTCCGTCCCTTCGCCTGTCTGTTAATGTGCTTGGACACAGAGCTCTGCGAACAGCCAGCTTCTTTAGCAATCACCTTTTGTGTCTTGCCCTCCTTGTGCAAGGTGTCAATGATTGTCTTTTGGACAGCTGTTAAGTCAGAAGTCTTCCCCATGATTGTGGTGCCTTCAAAACAAGACTGAGGGACCTTTTAAAGGCCTTTGCAGGTGTTTTGAGTAAATCAGCTGATTAGAGTGGCAGCAGGTGTCTTCTATATTCAGCCTTTTCAGAATATTCTAATTTTTTGAGATACCAAATTTGGAGTTTTCATTAGTTGTCACTTATGAATATCAAATTTAAATGTAATGAACATTGGAAATACATTGGTCTGTGTGCATTGCATGAATATAATGTACAAGTTTCACGTTTTGAATGGAATTACTGAAATATTTTCAACCTTTTGATGATATTCTAATTTACTGGCCAGCACCTGTAGAGCGATCACTGACTGCTTGTTAGCCATGGCTGGTGAAGGAGGGTTGGCGAGCTGGGGACACACTGTGAATGCTGTAAATTCCCATGGATTACCAGCCAAAGGAGATCCATGTCTAAAGTTAACGTTTGAGAAGAAGCCATTGGAGAAGCACGCCATCTCTATAACGCACGGAGAACTTCACCGCCGTTAGTAAAGTGTTTGTGGAGGTAAAGTAAACAATGCTGCTTTAACCACTGGCTAGCGGGTGAGCGCTGGAGCGTGTTGGGAGAGACAGCAGGCTGAGGGAAGAGAGAAGACTTGAGTAGAAGAACTTTGGAACTGACACACTGGGACCGGATTGCGAACTCCGGTCCGAAGAAAAACAAACAAACAACTTGAGGTGAGTTAGGGAGGCAGGGACACCACTCGAAGGCTGTTATCCAGCTAATGGAGGACAGGGCTCTCGACATATGCGGCTTCCTAGTGTTGGACATGACGACCTGACAAAGTTCATTTGTCTTTCAATGTCATTGTTTATTATTAAAAGAAAGTACAGCAATAATGTAACTAGTCTCCTCTCCTTCTTAGTTGAATTAGCAGACTCCAGGCTTCCAGGGCGCACTGCTGCCCTCTGCTTTTTCTTTTAGGTTACAGTCAGAGTGCAAATGGGAATGCGGTGCTCGTATGTCCCTAAACAGCTACTGTATTTCAAGATGGTGGATGACCATGGAGCGTTGACCAGTTTATGTATTTATAAATGTATAATTTCAAGCTGAGAGGAATACTTAGAATCGATGTTGGTGAGAAATATTAATGAAAAAGGACACGTTTGTGAACTGGAAAAACAGGATTTGATAGTAAACAGGTAAAAATATCACACACTGGGCCTTTAAGAATTGGGCTTGAAAGTATTATAGCATTGGGGCAGCTGGGTAGCCTTGTAGCATGAATACTAATGATAACGATAAATGACCCACACATGTATAGCCTTTCCTCGTCACAGGATTCAGCAGTTGTGTGATCTGACGATATAAGATCGTTAAGGATTATAAAGTCTATTTGCATTCTAGCACCTGTACTTTTATGTCTGGACACGTCTACGGGCACACATTTTTTCTCAGCCGAGTCACGCTATTTGCTAGTCTGCTTCTGCCGGCATGACAGACACACCGACGAAGCAAACAGAGAAAGACGGACGGACAGACAGACAAACAAACCAACATGATAAATGCTAGCCACGAGCTGAATGGTTTTAATGTTTGGTGGGTGAGCATCAGGGACGAAGTGGGACAATAAATCACTGACGCCATCTTTTCCCCATCAGAGCTGTGTGTGCACCATACAGACTTTGCACATTCACAGATGAAACAGGCCAACAAAGGCCTGGAAGGGACAGTAGGGAAAGTGATCTCAATGTGAATGAACCTAGGGGAAGGAGCTCACTTCAGTCCAAAAGCTTGGAGCCTGAAAATTTAAAGAAGCTGAGATGTTTTTGTTTCACTCTATTAGAGTGCTCTATTAGAACCTTCAACACACATAATTGCATGCAAGTCAAAGAATAGGAAATCAAATGAATGCCCTAATCGTTTTTGAAAGGACTGCATGATTCCCAAGTCTGATAGTTGTCTCTGGGTTGCAACAGAAAGGGACTTCTACAGAGAAATAAAGAGCTAATACTGCTAAACAGAAACATTATGTGACTGGCATACATTAGCTGGTGTTGACACTGTTAAGAACTAAGCAAATACATACATATATTTCAAGGTGTCCTGCAAAGAACAACTCCATGTAATAAAATGGTTTGCTATCATATTTTCACAAGAACTGCAATGTATACCAACGACCTGGAAACTGAGAAATGTGCTGATTTCTCCAAGACTGACTTATCAACTCTCCTTCAAGGACAGTGCAAGTAAGCCCATCCTGAATTTATGTCAGCATTGTTAACAGTATTTTTTGAACATTATCCACATGCAGACTCACCACAAGCAGGTACAACACAAAGGTTCCAGTGTATTGTGAATCAGGTAACTAACTAAAGCAACAGCATTGGCAAACCAATCCCAGGACAAATGAACAAAAGAAATAAGTCATTTGGGGGCCATGGATCATCACCTCTTTGATTAAGAAAGGAGTCAGAACTTGAGGAGCGGGTTGATCAGGACTGACTACAGTTGGGCCCACCCTTAAGCCGGGCGGACACTGTGCGACTTTTTCTCTCGCAGCGTTCAGCTTCAGCTCAAACTGTACGACTTCCTCGCAGAGCAGATCTCACGAGTCATGCGCTCACACTGCACGACCCAGTTCTTGGATGCGACCTGACTGCTCACACTGCACGTCTGGTAGCAACACGTCGGCCCTAAAATATGCTAAAAATAGCAGTTTTTACTCAACACGTCAGACTTTTTGGTCTTGTTTTGCCTGTTGTCCTCCGGGAGTGCTGCAGGAGGACACACAGGGATTTATGGGGGTTGGATGAGGAAAACGAAATAAAGAAAGTAAATCTGTGTTTTGTGATCAGTTTAATTTGACATGAACACGACAAACACGCTTTCTTGACAATCATTGTGAGTAAAAAAACGTGTAGAAATAAAAACGAACAGCGTGTGTTATTAGGGAAATAGCGGGCGAGCGGCGTTGATGCAGGATTGCGCATGCGCCGTGAGCGGTTCTGATACTTTTTGGGTCGCAGCAGCTCGCAGAGCCGCTTCAACAGTGCGATACCCTCACGAGGGACGAGCAAAATATCAAACACGCCAGAAGTCCGTGCGAGCTCACGACTGCTGATCGGCAGCTGGTCCCGTGGTGTTAATCGCCTCTCGTAACCCCTGTACACTACACGACGCTGGGCGCAAAACTCGCCCCGATGTCGTGGATTCTCGCACGACTGGAAAATCGGATCAAAAAAGTGAAAAAGTCACACAGTGTACGCCCGGCTTTACACACAGTGTTTGCTTGTTTAATCTCTCGTCTGCTTACTTCTGAGATGATTGAACGCGAGTTGGTGCCTATTTTCAGAAATCATTAGGTAAAAGGCAAGGGGCGACCTAAGGTTCACCAGTCCATCACATCCACATACTGTACGAGAACTGAAAAAGACACACAGACTGACTGACTGTGTCAAATAACAAAGTCCACGCTTTTTCAAGGCCTTGGGATGGGTCCAAAGTTGTTCCTGGACTGGGAACGCCATAATCCTTCAAAGCTTTAAAGAAGTATGTAAAATTATGGATTTAGCTTTCTCTGCAATAAGAAACCTCCAAAACAATGTCACAGTACAGGCACATTTAACATCTAAATCAAGGGTTAACCATGTTTACAAGATACCAAGCTTCATCACTGATACCACAGCTAAGACTTTCTGCAGTGACTATTCAAGCCACTACCATCAATTTCAGAGATTGACGACTGAAGGAACCAGCTTTGACTTGTGGAGTTAAATTGTATAGCTCATTTGCATATGTTGTGATCCAATGAAACGAGAAGCAAGTCAGATCTAGGAGGAGGAAGCACTAGAAGTAAAGCTGATTGAGGGGCCGTGGCACTCAGCCAGAGGAGAGAGCTGGGAACTTGGGCTTGGCAAGCCGTGCACCTCTAATAATGGTGAAAGCAATAGAAAGTGGATATATTTCCACTCTTATACATCCACTTGCAGGCAACTTTGTATAATTAAAAATTTCCTTCTTGAGAATCCCCTTGGCTCAGGAATACACAGCTCAATTATCCTAGTATCAGAATCAGCCATAATACACAGAGGTGCCAAAAGCATTCACGTTCATTCCTCAGGCAGAAGTGTAGATGCTAGGGTTTAAAAAACTTCTCTAGACGTTCAAGTATCAAGTTAAAGAGCACGTCACGCCCATATCAACTACTTTTCCTGATAAATTGTATAAATAGTGCTGTATACATGTATAGTCATTATTTTGGCATTTTTGTGCATCCTTTTTAAAGTATTAATATTCTGCCTAAAAGCATCCGTGTGGCACCCTCTTCAGGTTAAAAGGCTGCTCTATATTTGAACTTGAATTTAAAGCAGCCGGTTTGCTAAATGTGATGTGTGACGTTAGCCAGTACATGTGGTTGCTGCACTGCGCTGTGAGGTGTAGAAGCAGCCGAGTCTCAACCACGCTTCTGTAGCGACTTAAAGGTCAAAGAGCAAGTGTTTCTGGCTTGGTACTGGTACACTCGGAAAACTCACGAGTCAATGGTTTGAAACGATACAGCTCCTGACTCTTCAAAAAAACATCTTCCCTTCCCTCATTTTGCTCTGAAGCTACCGTACTGTCTCACAGTCCAGCCGCAGCACCGCCCTCTCGGTCAGCCAGCCAACTCCTCTTTAAGGTGAATTTCTTTAACAGAAAACATGGGTGGAATAAGGCATAAACCATTAAAAATGAATGCATTTTAGTGCAATGCAAGTACATTAAAGAAACATACGTGGACTACTGACAACTAACAGGTTTCAAATCACACCAGAAAGCATCTGTTATGGTTAGAAAGTCCTGTCCACTTAATAACTTAACTTAACAAAAAGAAGTGATACAGAGAGAACAATACTAAAACCATATTGCATTGCTTTAAAAAAAAAGTTCCATACCTTAAATGTTTGTTTTTTGCTGTGAAGTGTGTTCAAACATTGCTTTGCACTATTTAAAAATACATACTCTAAAGCTACATAGTATTATTTTTTTACAGCAAAACACAAATTCAGGTCTAGCAAGGTCAATGATGTCAATTTTTCCATTTTTGGGAAAATCTTGGTTGAATTTTTTTAGTCTCTAAGAGTAGAGAACTTTGCTGGCATATGCATATTTTGATAAATAACCACCCTTATTGACTTATAACTAACCTTATGAAATGTGTAAGTAATCTTTTTTGTATGAATACATTATTCTAGGAAGAGGCAGGTCGTTTCATAACTCTTTCAGTCTCCACATGAGACTTTTGCCAAAGGCAAGACCAATGTCAGAAGGGGCATTCCACAGCTTTTGCTAGTAAACTTTAATAATTAGGTTAATGGGGTTCTAACGAAATATAACCTATCATTAATATTTTTGTTGCATTAAATCAGACAATAACATGATAATGACCCCACTGAGTCACATCCTTAGAATATCTACCCACCCCATGAGCCTGATAGTGTTGGATGCAGAAGAGAGATAAAGACATTATTAATTTAAGCAAGTGTGACTATATCAGTGATATTTCACCAAAGCCTGAACTCAGTAATATGTACGATTTCACCTCAGTGACCCATCAGGCTGGATGAAAATGCGCTGCTTTAGTTGTTTTACTGTGACGTAGTTCTAGTTTTTGTGTTGTTCTGCCTCGTAACATGCATGTACATGTTTCTATAGCTTGTGGTTAGAGTGGAGACTAACTCAGTCTGGCAGATGGGTAGAGGGCATCCAGTGAAAAGTCAAGTCAGAATGACATTAAGGTATTTTACTGGCCAGCCAGCAAGCACTGGCAGTATGCATTAAAGAACCCAGATACTATCATTTTTCACTTATTTGTTAGAGTATCTTATTTTGTTCTCCAGTATAAAACAAGTGCTTTATTTGATTTTTAAAGAATTTATTTGTTTTACGTGCTTTACATGGGCAAACTAGTAGCTCCATCCTGCTCCAGTAACTCCTGCAGTACCCCAGCTAGCCGGCATAGTCTCAGGAGAACACCTTCACTGAGCTCGGAGCACTGAAGCAGCCTGCTGATCTCACACCAGCAACCTCTCTGTAAAGCAATGAACCTCATCTATTCACACGGTTCCACAGCAATGAACTTAGTTCATTTGCACCCAGTATTCACAGCACACACAGACCAAAGAAGAGAGAGCAAAGTTTCAACTAAAAGACTAACAGAATAAGCTGGCCTTACCCAGCAGCAAGGAAGCTGCTTGGACAGGTGACAGAAGACGGCACAAAAGGCTTCACAGGTGTTTGCTCATGCCCGTTTGATCTGTGGCGCCTTAGTTTCTGTTCTAAATGCTGGGCTGGATATTAGAAATGCACTAAGTATGGGTACTGATGACACAGGCTTGCAAAGACTTGTGTTAGGTTAACAGCATAATTTATTGTCACTGGGTCAGGAGGCGCTTAAACAACTGTCTGTCCATGTTTGTTTCAGTGATAAACCTTGATGCTGAATTGTCCCTTGAATGTGAAGTGTTGGTGGTACAGAGCTCTCGTAACCAGTAACATACACGAACCAGTCAGTTATATTCATATAGGTTTCTTCTTTAAAGGCCACTATTGGGAATATTGTCTGAACGCGATTGGTTAATTCAGAGGATGTAACCCACTGTGATTGGCTTTAATGGCTACTCCTATACTCACAGAATCTGGGGTTACAACGTGTAACAATCTTTATATTTTAATAAGCTTATGCACAGTGTAGCAGATATTTAATGTACTTTTTAAAATGTGCTTCTTGTTCTTCACAATGGAAATGTTTTATTATATGTCATAATAAATGAGAATTTTACATGCACTTTTTTAAACAGTCCAAGACACTATTGAGTCGTACATGCCGCAATTTTAATTATTTTATTGCAAGATGCAATAACAGTGATTAATATTGTGATGACGATATTACTTAGGATAAATAAAAATTTAATTCAGGAACAATTATCAAAAACAAAGTAAATAAAAAGACTAAACATTCGTAAAAAATGAGAAAAGCAGAAGATGTGAGGAAAGGGGAAAGAAAATGAACAAGAAAAAGCAGTGGATCCCGGGAAAAGCAGAATCAGCAGAAAGAGCAGAACAAAGCTAACATAGGTGTTTGCTAACCACCAACATTAAGTGCCGTCCGCTTCGGGGGCGGGCATCTAACCTATGAGAATCCATCCAATATGCCAAATGGGTGAAGAGCTCCATTTGATTAGTAAAAATACATCACGCTTCCGTTTGATTGACAGAATGCATTAAGTGTAGCAAACATATGAGATGACCATTCATTGCGATATGCATTTGTGCATGCTGGTATCGCGGTAATGATGTATTTACGATATATTGTGCAGCCCTGCTCCATACACAAAAGACTACAAACTTTATTCATGTACAACTGCAAAATGTTAAAGTTACTGAACTGGCATAATGCTAACCAAGTTTTATTTTTTATTTAAACAAGTTCATATGAAGTAAATTGTTTAGTAAAATTCAACTAATTCCTTGCTTGGGGTTTATAAGTGGATGGAAGATATTTTTAATTAATACTTAAAATCAACTGTATCAAAGACCTTTCATCGCTGGTCTTGAGGGTCACCTGCATGTTTCACATGTTTCTCCACTCCAACACATATGATTAAAATAAACAGGCTTCTTCAGGAGTGAGCATGTAACTCAGCCATTGGACAGGTTGTGTTTGATCATCAGTACTAGGGATGAGCGAGTACACCACTATCTGTATCTGTTCAACCAACTAAATTATCTGTATCAGGAATGGGCGTGGCATAACCCGGAAGTGGGCGTGGTTTAACCGGAAGTGGGTGTGGTTTACATCAATATATTATTTTAAGGCTGAAATTGATAAGGACTGATCAGAAGTTGCTATGTGTATTGTTTATTTGAAAACTATTTAGAGAGCAGCCTCGGAACTGAGATTAAATATTTTTGATCACAATAGTAAAGAAACTATTCCAGAACAAGTGTTTCAGTAAAATCAGATCATTAATATTTAAGTGCATGGATTAATACATCTGAACTCATGCAGTAGGAACTAGGAAATATGAAACGCTAGAACCAGACACAACTTTATGTATATTTTTTTATTTTAATTTGATTAAACTGATTTTTTTCTTAACGTTCTTGGCGTTGTCCCACACAAAGTTAAACAAGAAGAAGAAGAAGAAAATATCATTTCTATAGCACCTCTCAAGATAAAATCACGAGGCGCTTCACAAAAACAAAAAATGCAAAAATATAAACAAGCATTTAGAAAATGTTTAAAAATATATTTAAAATGAGCAAAAATAGACAGTTGTGATTCAAAAAATGTTAAGAAAGAGAGAGAGTGAACAGGAAAGAGGGAACTCAGTGGATCCTGAGGAAGGTGGAATAGGTGGGGAGAGCAGAATAAAGAGAGAGAGGTGAAGAAGGTCATACAAAAGCCAGCTTGAACAAGTGAGTCTTCAGCTGCTTTGATTAAGGTGTGTGTGTGTGTGTGTGTGTGTGTGTGTGTGTGTGTGTGTGTGTGTGTGTGTGTGTGTGTGTGTGAGAGAGAGAGAGAGAGAGAGAGAGAGAGAGAGAGAGAGAGAGAGAGAGAGAGAGAGAGAGAGAGAGAGAGAGAGAGAGAGAGAGAGAGAGAGAGAGAGAGAGAGAGAGAGAGAGAGAGAGAGAGAGAGAGAGAGAGAGAGAGAGAGAGAGAGAGAAAAATTAAAAACCCGACCGGAGCAGAGGTAGTGAGTGACCGACGCAGCACGTCAGCTCTGTCTTGTCAAATGCACCATGTAAGTTACGAAAAAAGTAACTTTAAATATTCAACCGACAAAGAGGCGAGCTGAAGAAAACCTAGGGACAACTGAAGAAACGTGAGAAACAGTGAAGCAATCACAGCGAGATCCGATACTGTCTGTGTGTGTGCGTGGATGAGCCGGACGGCCTGAGCTCCCGGCCGGCTGCAGTTTTGTGTGTAGGGAGGGGCGGGCGCTCTATGTGACTGGCCAATCACAGAGCGTGAAGACAGTCAGTTACCCAATGAGGATTTTCCTTCAGCACGATTACAGATGACACGTCTCTACAACATTGCGTGGTCATCGGGGGCAGTTCCTAGGGAGTGGCAGACCGGGGTGGTGGTCCCCATCTTTAAGAAGGGTGACCTGAGGGTGTGTTCCAACTATAGGGGATCACACTCCTCAGCCTCCCTGGAAAGGTCTACTCCAAGGTACTGGAGAGGAGGGTCTGATTGGTAGTTGAATCTCAGATAGAGGAGGAGCAATGTGGTTTTCGTCCTGGCCGTGGAACTGTGGACCAGCTCTATACCCTTGCAAGGGTGATGGAGGGGGCATGGGAGTTTGCCCAACCAATCCACATGTGCTTTGTGGATTTGGAGAAGGCTTGTGACCGTGTCCCCAGGGGCACCCTGTGGGGGACGCTCCAGGAGTATGGGGTGGGTGGCTTTCTGTTAAGGGCCATTCAGTCCCTTTACCAGAGGAGCGTGAGTTTGGTCCGCATAGCCGGTAGTAAGTCGGACCTGTTCCCAGTGAGGGTTGGACTCCGCCAGGGCTGCCCTTTGTCACCGGTTCTGTTCATCACTTTTATGGACAGAATTTCTAGACGCAGCCGTGGTGTGGAGTGTGTCGAGTTTGGTGGCAGGAGAATCTCGTCTCTGCTTTTTGCGGATGATGTGGTCCTCCTAGCTTCATCCAGCTCTGACCTTCAGCTCTTGCTGGGTAGGTTTGCGGCCGAATGTGAAGCGGCTGGGATGAGGATCAGCACCTCCAAATCTGAGACCATGGTTCTCGACCGGAAAAGGGTGGCTTGCCACCTCCGGGTCGGGGGAGAGGTCCTACCTCAAGTGGAGGAGTTTAAGTATCTCGGGGTCTTGTTCACGAGTGAGGGTAGGAGGGATCGGGAGATCGACAGGCGGATTGGTTCGGCGTCTGCAGTGATGCGGACGCTGAGCCGATCTGTCGTGGGGAAGAGGGAGCTGAGCCAGAAAGCCAGGCTCTCGATTTACCGGTCGATCTACGTCCCAATCCTCACCTATGGTCATGAGCTTTGGGTAATGACCGAAAGAACGAGATCGCGGATACAAGCGGCCGAAATGAGTTTCCTCCGTAGGGTGGCCGGGCTCAGCCTTAGAGATAGGGTGAGGAGCTCGGACATTCGGGAGGGACTCGGAGTAGAACCGCTGCTTCTCCGGATCGAAAGGAGCCAGTTGAGGTGGTTTGGGCATCTGGTCAGGATGCCTCCTGGACGCCTCCCCGGGGAGGTGTTTCGGACATGTCCTGCTGACAGGAGGCCCCCGGGTCGACCCAGGACACGTTGGAGAGGTTACATCTCCAATCTGGTCCGGGAACGCCTTGGGGTCCTGCCAGAGGAGCTGGTGGAGGTGGCCGGGGAGAGGACGGTCTGGAGCTCCCTAGTTGGGATGCTGCCCCCGCGACCCGGACCCGTATAAGCGGAGGAAGGCGACGGCGACGATTATAGATATTTACGAGTTTTACTCGTTTCATGCTCGTATTCGTCAAAAATGCTTTATCCGTACCGGATACTTGTCAGAAACGAGTATCCGGCTCATCCCTAATCAATACTATCAGAGAGCCATGAGGAAAATGGTGGCAGAGGCCTGATGATGATGATGATGATGATGGCAACTGACCACATTGTCCTGGAATCTGTGTCAACTCACAGACTTTATGTGTGTGTATGCATGCGTGTGTGTGTGTGTGTGTGTGTGTGTGTGTGTGTGCGCGTGCGTGGGTGGGTGGGGGTTATTTATGTCTCTCAACCTGTTAAGTGATCTGTGCTCCTCACACCAGATTGTCTGAATCATGCTTGGGCACAATGGCAGAACTAACCCCCTTCTGCAGCTCCACATACTATTTGTCTAGTGTAGAATTACAATTTCACATCTCTTTTGGGCGGATAATTGCTTTCTGAAAGAAAAAAGGGACTGCAAACATCCTCAAGGTTTAAGGTGTTGTTTTGTATAAGTTGTATAAGTCTTTTGTATGAGACAGAAACAGTTCCAGTCAAAATGTTTTAAATGTGATATGCTTTAAATAAGCGAGGAACTCAACAAATCTCTTCTGTTTATACTGATCCAATTCAGATTCAATGACCAGTATTACACCTTTTCAAATACAGATGCGATATATAAATGCAACATTAAGTTATTTATGTCATTGTGCACAATCTTTACAAAAGCAGATACATAAATAACGATTAGTTACAGACCAGGTTCACTGAGAAACCATTTTTTATTTGTTATTATTGAAATATACACTCACTGGACACTTTATTGGGTACACCTGTCCAACTGCTCGCAAATTACTAATCAGCCAATCACATGGTGGCAACTCGATGCACTTAGGCATATTGTCATGGTCAAAACAATCTGCTACGGTTCAAACCAAGCCTCGAAATGGGGAAGAAAGGTGATTTAAGTGACTGAACGTGGCACGGTTGCTGGTGTTAGATGGGCTGGTCTGAGTATTTCAGAAACTGCTGATGATCTGGGACTGTCACGCACAACCATCTCTTGGGTTTACAGAGAATGGTCCGAAAAAAGGAAAACATCCAGTGAGCGACAGTTCTGTGGGCAAAAATGTCTTGTTGATGCCAGAGGTCAGAGGAGAATGACCAGACTGGTTCGAGCTGATAGAAAGGCAAGAATAACTCAAACGACCACTCGTTATCACGAAGGTATGCAGAAGAGCATCTCTGAACGCACAACACATCGAGCCTTGAGGCAGATGGGCTACAGCAGCAGAAGACCACATCGGGTGCCACTCCTGTCAGCTGAGAACAGGAAACTGAGGCTACAATTCATACAGGGTCATCAAAATTGGGCAGTAGAAGATTGGAAAATTGTTGCCTGGTCTGATGAATCTCGATTCCCGCTGCAACTTTTCAATGGTAGGGTCAGAATTTGGCTTCAACAACATGAAAGCATGGATCCGTCCTGCCTTGCATCAATGATTCAGTCTGGTACTGGTGGTGGTGTAATGGTGTGAGGAGCCTTTCCTTGGCACACTTTGGGCCCATTATATGGCTTACACACTCGCATCGGCTCCACTCCACCTGGACTGGGATGGAAGTGTTCTCATTTAGGTAGCCTTGGATTTTCCCACATGCAATCGAACGTCTTCTTAGCCCTCTTCCCGAAGCGGTCTGCTTGGAGCCGAGCACACCCACTGCCGGCTGATTGGACGGCTCAAAATCACGCGTACCATTAGGGGGAGCCTCCGATTGGCAAACAGAATCAGCCCCGCAGGGGCTTCCCGCATGCAAGATGAATTATAATTCTGGATGCTTTGGAGTTAACGAGCTTCTTCCTGTAGCTGTTTTTCTCTGTCTCTCACTGCTGTCTCACACACACGCACGCACGCGCGCGCGCGCACGCACGCACGCACGCACGCGCGCGCACACACACACACACACACACACACACACACACACACACACACACACACACACACACACACACACACACACACACACACACACACACACACACACACACAGTGCTACCAGACACAGCAAAGTATGACGCAAAATCAGAGTCAGAGCGTCTCCAAAAGCAAGACTGCTCAGGGCGTTTTTGTTTAATAACGTCGCTCATGTGCTCGGAGATGCGCTCATGACATAACAGGCCACAGACCACCCATGTGCTCAATCAGGTCCAGGCCCGGATTAATGCACAGGCTTGAAATGGCTTAAGCCTAGGGGCCCACATGTGTTCTGGGGCCCCCATTGGCCAGCTAAAAATATATGATTTTATTTAAATTTACATGCAAGAATATTATTCAACTGTATTGGCCGACAAAATCATAAGCGACACTGATTGGGTAAACACTGTGGAGGTCTTGAGTAAAGTAACGTGTCACGTGACAAGTCATATTCATGTATCATAGGCTACTGCACTTAACGAAAATAATCAATCAATGATGAACAAGAGTCTGCTTCTAGACCTGCAGAAAAGGGACACACAACAATACAACAGGAGCAAACTATCACTGCGTCAACCTGATGAAGAAATATATAATCAACATTAACTGAACAATCACACGATAATAAATCACAGTGCATTTAGTGCCAACCATAGTCTTAAGACATATGTTGACCGTGCCCAAGTCCATACTTATGTGAGCACCATGTGAGCACCTGTGTGTGTACACGCTCTTGTTTATGTAAGGTTTCTCTATAGGAGCGTCCAATAGAGAGTGTGAGGGACCACACACCTGTCCCCCAAAGATCTGTAGGAGACGGCGGGGGGAGCTCCAAGTCCCAGAAATCCAGGAGCTGCATTCCTAAGGCAGTGTGGGACAAATGCGGCCAGGCTGGGGTGGAGTGGAGTGGAGAAGAGCCGATGCTAGCGTGTAAATGGCATTAGTACCGTTTCATCAATGGCAATTTCACTTTAAATAAAAATATGTTCTATCCAATCAGTAATCACTATTCGTTCCCTTGTCATTGTGCATGTGCAAATGTTCTTACTATCACAATTAAACACAGCCCTGAGTTCTACTGTTGTTTTAGTTCGCTTTGACTTCACCAACTGTTTAAGTGATCACCGATCACAATCATTTGGGATTTTTTCCGGCCACATTTAATCCTTGAAGGGTCCCCATTATCCTTCCAGTTTTTAATAATGCATTGGACAGTTCTTAACACAGTAGTTTCTCCATTCTCCTTAGAAGTTTTCTCAGCTTGATGCATGCCTATGATTTGACCCTTCTCAAATTGACTAACATGTCTTCACGAATACGGGAAAGTGTCATGTTGTTTAAAAAATTAGAAGTAACTCATTGCACCAGTTGGAGTTGAACAACTTGTTGCCAGCTGAAAGATAATTGCCCATGTAGTAATTATCCAATACGAGGCTCGTACATGTTTGCTTAGTTAAATTAAGGTGCCAACTTTTTGGGGAACTGGCTGTGTACATCAACCCCACCAGCTTTAAAAACAAACGGACGCCCTTGGTGGTAGAGTCACATTGCTGTACGCCAATCAGAGGCGAGATGTCCAAATATCAGGAAAAGAGATTCCAAATCCTGCCGTCTGAAGCTAGTTTCTCCTCTGGCTCAAATCTTCATGCTGAAGCAGACACACCAGAGCTTTTTTCCCCCAGAGAATGATTTACGTGGCATTCATTTCTACTAGAGACCAACGCAAATGTATTACAATATGAGCTAAGTTGATGGATAAAGAAAAGTAAACTTAATACAAATAATGGTCATTACTATTGTTTTTTCCTGTAGTGTTGTGTGAAAACTTTATGATGGTGAGTCATCCAGTGTATTAAAGTATCTTTCAGATTGGCAGCTTTAATGTTACTCCTCCACAAACTGAACTCCAGTGACTAATCTGCTACACAATTACATTGATTGATGCAACAATCAGTTCAATCTGAAATTAGTTGAAAAAATAAATAAAAAAAAACAGCAACAACACATTTATGACTTGGATAATAATAGCTTTTTGAGAGAAATTGGAGTTTCCTGGAAGCATCATACTCATAAAAAAGCATCAGTGAATGTTTAAATAAAATCCGAATATTTTTCTTAACATTTAAACAATTAAGTCATTCCGTGTTAGTGGTGTGCCAGAGAACAGTTGTCAGTGTTTATCAAATGTGATTTTCTTATGCTTTCGGGCAACTGATTAAAGTTCACCACAAATACGACTTTACTCCTTCCTCAGGAGTGAAATTTAAATGAGCATTTGAGTAAATGGGATCCAATTATCATCCAAGAATCGGAAGAGTTGTAATATGCACCTTCTATAAATGTTCTTTGCCTAAGAGATCTAAATGAACCCTCATCGTTGAAGTGCTGTTTCTGCATGCAGTGCGTCTGGCTGATCAATGAATCGAACACCTACACAGCAATTATGTCAAATAGCTCTTCAAGGATCCAGAGGATTGATGTTAATTATGTCTCACAGATGTGAAACTGGTCTGTAACCCTAACCTTTCCTGATCAGACTACACTCCAACCCTAACTTTGGGCAATAACCAAGAGAAGAAGACTATGAACACATGAGTTTCCTGTGCTGTGGTCTATCATCCACCTGGTCCAAACAGTTATTTTCTTCAGGAGTTTAGTGACTTTTCATCCTCCACTATGAAACTGTCCAGACTGGTGATTGTTGGTGATTTTAACATCCATTTTGATGATGCCTCAAATGATTTTGCCATGAATTTCTCCAGCCTCATGGACTCTTTCAGCTTTAACCAGCACGTTTCTGGCCCCACACACACCAGGGGACACACTGGACTTTGTTTTTACCCTGGGTCTAAATGCTGATCATGTTTGTCCTGAAGACGTTTATATTGCAGGTAACCATTGCCTTTTCTTTAACATGTCAGTTTCTGTGTCCCCAACTCTTGCTCACCGTCTGTTTAGTTCTCGTTTTCTTAATGGCAGCACAGCTAGAAAAGTTTCTGCTGCTTTTGATCCACCCTGTTCTTCATTCATCTCCAAGATCTTGGAAAAGGTTGTGGCTAAACAACTCACAGCTGCTCTTGATGAACATAACATCTATGATAGCTTCCAGTCAGGTTTTCGTAGAGCTCATTCTACTGAAACAGCTCTTCTTAGGGTCTCTAATGACCTTCTGACTCACAGTGATGCAGGGGACTGTTCTGTTCTGGTCCTGCTGGACCTGGCTGCATGCAGCCTTTTGGCACTGTTGACCATCACCTGCTACTGGAGAGGCTGAGAGACTGGGTAGGCCTATCAGGAACTGCTCTGGAGTGGTTCTCCTCTTATCTCTCTGAGCGCTCCTTTTCTGTGGCCGTCTCCAAGTTTAGGTCCTCCACCACCTCCCTTACCCATGGTGTCCCACAATGTTCTGTGCTGGGGCCTCTGCTCTTCCTCCTCTATCTACTTCTTCTTCAGCACCTCCTGAGCTCCTTCAAAGGAATCTCCTACCATCTTTATGCAGATGACATCCAACTGTACATCTCCTTTAAGCCCCATGAGATGTCTAAGCTGCAGCTGTTACACACCTGCTTAGACTCTATCAAAACCTGGATGGTGGGAGCTTTCTTCAGCTGAATGAAGATAAGACTGAGATCCTCATCTGTGCCCCAGACAAGCTGGTTCCCAAAGTAAGAGACTCTCTTGGTCAGCTTGCTTCCCACACCAAACCTTCCGTCAGGAATCTTGGCGTGACCTTTGACCCAGCTCTCACCCTGGATTCTCATGTCAGTTCTCTTGTTGGCTCTTCCATCTTCCATCTCAGGAACGTTGCTAAGCTGAGTCCCATTCTGTCCCGCTCTGAACTTGAGACAGTTCTCCACACCTTCATCTCCTCACGCTTAGACTACTGTAACTCTCTTTTCACGTGTCTGAGCAGAACCTCCCTGAACCGTCTACAGGTGGTTCAGAACGCCTGTGCTCAGCTTCTGACCAAGTCCTCCAAACACACCCACATCACCCCGCTTCTCCTCCAGCTTCACTGGCTGCCAGTCAACTTCAGGGTTCATTTCAAGATCCTGGTTCTGGTCTATAGGGCCTTACATGGACAAGCACCATCTTACATTGGTGATCTTCTTAGTCCCTACACCCCCAGCAGGTCCCTGAGGTCCAGTGACCAAAGCCTACTGGTTGTGCAGCACCAGGCTAAAGACCAAAGGTGACAGATCATTTGCTGCTGTGGCCCCCAGACTCTGGACCTCTCTCCCCCTGAGCCTGAGATCAGTGGACTCAGTGGTCTCCTTTAAAAAGCAGCTGAAGACTCACCTGTTCAGGCTTGATTTGGTGTGACCTTCGTCACCACCATCTCCTTATTCTGTTCCTATTCCGCCTTTCCCAGGATCCACTGATTTCCCTCTTTCCTGTTCAGTTTCTCTCTCCTTTTCTTACAATTTTTTATCACAATTTTTATTCTTTCTAATTTAAAACATATTTTTGATCATTTAGAAATCTTTTTATACTTCAATTTTTTTGTGTGAAGCGCCTTGTGATTTTTGAGAGGCGCTATATAAATGATTGTTTCTTCTTTATAAATGAATAAGTGAAATGAAAAGAGCTATAGTCATTGGGTTGCGTCTCCCCACCGGGTGAAGAGTGGTGTGATTCAGACACATCCTAGATGCTTAGTGTCACGGTGATCTGCTAAAATTACGCTTCCGCAATATATCAAACTCAGAAGCTTAGATCAGGCCAGACAGGAAATCAAACAAGGGGGCAGTGTAAAGCACCTGACAAAATTTCAAAATAAAAGACACTGGCAGATTTCCTGTGCATAAAAATGTGAGTGAAAACACATTTATTACATTACGCAGCCAGGGTAGAGCCTACGTTAGAGATGGCTGAAGGCGTTTCTCCATCGAGAGGAGCCAGCTTAGCTGGTTGCTTTAGTGGAAATGCGTTCAGGACACAGCAGAGAGTATGTGTTTCAAGCATGGCAAGTTTTCTAACACTGACTTCTGTGGGACATTAAACATGGTGGTTCAAGTTTAGATAGAATTTAGAAATATGGAGACAATGAATGTTGCATCATGATCTATATTTTTCATTAATTATCCCAGTGAAACTGATTAAGAGGCTTAAATGAATGTTTTATGGAGAAAAAGAAAACAACAGTAAATCCTTCATTAGAATAAAAAACAAAAACATTTGTTTGGATCTTTCTACTGCTAAAACCATATTTTATCCCAGCTGGTCAGTACCCAGGTTCCAAAAACCTGTAAATAGTTTTCTGACTCAAATACAACATTTAAGCAAGAAACATGTGATGTGAGCCACCAACCCGACACAAACTGTCCAGGAGCAGACGAAGCAAAGACGATTGCAACAAGCCTGCCAGCAGACTCTTATTGGCAAAAATCAACCAAACAGTCAGCAGGAGAGGCTCAAAACGCAACAAAACTCATTAAACTTAAAATATGCTTTTGACGAGTTTTTTTAAAGAACCTGTGTAAATAAATATGAACTTTGACCTTTTAGCCAGTACAGGCCAAACGTTTGCACACACCTTCTCATTCAATGTGTTTTCTTTATTTTCATGACCATTGGTAGATTCTCACTGAAGGCATCAAAATGTGGAGTTATGTACTTGAAATAACCGAAAACATGTTATATATTCTATTGTATTTTCTTCTAAATAGCCACCCTTTGCTCTGATTACTGCTTTGCACACTCTTGATGAGCCACCTGAAATGGTTGTCCAGCAGTCCTAAAGGAGTTCCCAGAGGTGTTTAGCATTTGTTGGCCACTTTGTAAATGGTCATGGTCATGGTCATGAAAATAAAGGAAACACATTGAATGAGAAGGTGTGTCCAAACTTTTGGCTTGTACTGTATGTCTCATTGCTTACAGCAGACACAAGTATAGGCCATGAATGATTCAAATGTTTACAAATGATCACACAAAACAATAAAAATAATCATACAGATGACTCTTGTTGGATTTAGAGGGCATGTCAAAATAAACAACTTATCAAATGTTTACATCTCAACTGCACTGATTTACAGGTCCTGTTCAAGCCATCGATGTTTACTAATGAAAACAAATGAAGCTGTCCTCAAGGTGGACATCCATCCATCCATCCATCCATCTGTATATCCATCCATCCATCCATCCATATATCCATCCATCCATCCATCCATCTGTATATCCATCCATCCATCCATCCATATATCCATCCATCCATCCATCCATCCATATATCCATCCATCCATCCATCCATCCATCTGTATATCCATCCATCCATCCATCCATATATCCATCCATCCATCCATCTGTATATCTATCCATCCATCCATCCATCTGTATATCCATCCATCTGTATATCTATCCATCCATCCATCCATCTGTATATATATCCATCCATCTATCCATCCATCCATCTGTATATCTATCCATCCATCCATCCATCTGTATATCCATCCATCTGTATATATATCCATCCATCCATCCATCCATCCGTATATCCATCCATCCATCCATCCATCTGTATATCTATCCATCCATCCATCCATCTGTATATCTATCCATCCATCCATCCATCTGTATATCCATCCATCTGTATATATATCCATCCATCCATCCATCCATCCATCTGTATATCTATCCATCCATCCATCCATCTGTATATCCATCCATCTGTATATATATCCATCCATCCATCCATCCATCCATCCATCTGTATATCTATCCATCCATCCATCCATCTGTATATCCATCCATCTGTATATATATCCATCCATCCATCCATCCGTATATCCATCCATCCATCCATCCATCTGTATATCTATCCATCCATCCATCCATCTGTATATCCATCCATCCATCCATCTCTCTCTGCCTTTAGTTGAAATCTTGCAGTACGTAAAACACCTACCGCATTGTTCTAAATGAAACCTAAAAACTGTTAAATGAGCAGACTGTGTCATAACAATCTGGTTAAACTGTCTCACCGAGTCGACTGAAATAAAAACAAAAATGGACTTATTTAGTGGTTTGACTGTAATGTATCCCCGTCCTGCTGGGACACCTAGTGCTAATGCTCTATTGTGAATCAGATGATGCACCCCGGCTGACAGTTACAAAAGTGGTTAATGAATGACAGTGAGGCAGATCGCTAATGACAGCACTCTGTGTTCTGTAGACAAGTTACATTCCTGACCGTCATTATTGATTTTTCATGCTGTCTGCCAGCATCGTTACACTCAGACTGAAATGATACCATGTGATAGAAAGCTTTCAGCATTCAGCAATGTTAGTCTTGGTGAGTCTGTTTGACCCCTGTCATTACGAGTAACATCATGAGAGTTGGCTGTGGTGGTCTCTGAGCCAGCTTGTGTGTGTGTTATTGTGAAACAACAAAAAAAAGAGCACAATCCAAATAGGGAGACTTTATAAAAAAAAAGAAAAAAAAGTGACAATGAGGCTACGTATTCTCGTCAAGTGGTTCCCAAAATACACCGTATGTGCTTTCCAAGCACAGTTGGATGCTGCCATAATATTCCACAGCCCTAAATGTGTCCCCGTAACATGCTGTCACCCAGCCACACATTATTTTTGTAACAAGCCAGGCATGCGCACTCCTGTACCTCTAGAAGGAACAGTTTGCATGCTGGTGCAGAGGAGACTGACATGGTAACAAGGTATACTCAGTGGTTTTAGGTGGTGTCTTTCTGCAGCAATGGTCAGTACGTGTCAGGGTCAGAAACCTGTCACAAAAGTGAGCAGGATCAGTCGATTGAATAGTCAACATGTCAGTTACCCACATGCAGACTCAGACCTGTCACGGGCTCCTGGTTCTGTCTGAATTCCCAGCTGGCTTTCAACTGATTTGCCAGAGTAAGAGGTGATGGATCACATGCTTTTAGCTTCCACTTGTAAAAAGACATCAGGAATAATGTGTAGGTAGAGTGACCAAAACAAATAAATAACAGATGAAAGTACAATGGAGTCAACACAATTCAGCCTTTGTGTCTTGAAAATGCCCAGAGACAGTTGTATGCGGATGTGGATTTCCTAATAAAACATGGCATCAAACTGAAATCAATAAAACTTATCCACAGAAAAAAGTCGGACAAATCTATGTATTCACAGGAATCCATGCACCTTTCACAATTACTGTGAGAGAGAGAGAGTGCACAAGAGCAAATATGCTCATGATTAACTGCTGAAGCAGAAGAATCATGAAATTTAGTGGAGAGAAGATTGGGCTTCACTTGTCACTGCACCTTCACGGCACCTTCAAACCATCACCTGTGTTCATGAGCTGTGAGTTATGATTGAAAGAACACGATTGTAAACATGGGCAGGCAAAATGAATTTTTACCACAGGGCGTCCAGACAGCTTTAAGGATGGGGGAAAGAAGCTCAGAGATGAGCCACTACTTCTCCACATGGATAGGAGCCATGGTCTTCCTGTAGAAGACCCTGGGGAAAACCTATGACATGTTGTTTGGATTATATCTGTGGATTGTCCAAGGAAGTATACTTCGAATGGTAAAACGGTAAATAGCAACACATCTCATCATTCACTCATTCATACACACTGGTGGTGGTGAGCTCCAGTTTAACCTAGGGATGTGTATTGGTGAAATTCTGGCGATACGATACATATCACGATACAGGGGAGATGATACAATACATCGTGATATCAGAGAATCAGAGAGAATTTTATTGCCAGCGCTCCAGCGATCCAGAGCATAGGAACTTGACTCTACAGAACAACCTGACCAAGGTTACACACACACACATGTAGACAGGACAGATACAGGCAGACCACGAGAGCAGCCATGACGGCGCTCATTTCAATAGATGAAGACGGGATTACATGAGGAGAGTTCGGGGAGGGGAAAAAAGCAGAGCAGAGTTACACCCGGCAGGGAGTAGCTCTACTATGCAAAAAAACACCTCAACATGTAAGCACGAACGTCACAGTTCACAACATGAGACCCAATAGGGGGGGGGGGGGGGTATGGGCTGGGACCCTGGTTTCCTCAGAGGGAGCAGCCCGTGCGGCGCTCAGCCAACTGTATCCACAGGTGGGTGGGAGGTCATGGGAAAGCACAGAGCACATTGAGTTCCTCCATTTTGATGACCTCGCTGCAGAGACCACAATCTGAAGGCGGGGGGGTAGGTCGGGTTTTCACAGCATCTGTCTGCATTCCTTCCATCGTGGGGGTTTTTGCACACAACTCCAAGGCTGCTATGGCGTCAGATTGGATAACAGGACGTTGTTTGGGTCAGGCAGAGATAATTTTTCCTCTCTGCCTTAAAGTCTGTAACTGATCATTCAAGTCCTCCAGTGAAGCCAATTTAGGTATTAAACATCTCCACACCGACCGGTGACCCTCTCCGTGATGACATCCAGCCATATATTATAATACATTCAGTCAGACAATATTAGCAATTTTTTGGACTGATTATAGGAAAATTCAATAAACAGTCCAAAGTGACACTTAACATGTTTAACATGAGGTTTCTGAAGCATAATATAGGGATTTACATTTCAATGGTGGAAACAAAACCCATTACACACTGTAGCCAACTGGCGGTCGATGTTTGAATTGCACCAAAACAAAAATAAATAAACAAATGCTTGCATATAAATTCTTCCAGAAATGAGATACACTGCTTTTGAATATTGATATAATATCGCTGGAAAAAAATCACGATATATTTACGTAATCAATATTTTCTTACAACCCTAGTGTAACCACAGCTGCCCTGGGGCGCACTGGCAGGAGCAACGCTGAAGGAGACCAGAGCCACCAGTCCATCGACCACCACCAGCAAGCAAAAAGGGTAGCGTCGTGCCCAAGAACACAATAACTGCAACAGACTGAGCAGGGCCCTGAGTTTAAGTAGCTGTCAAATGTCCAAAGTCTTTGGTACGAGATGATGAAGTTGCCCAAGTACTGTTGTACTTTACAGTAGCTCGAAAAATTACCCAAGAGAAGTGAATGGATCCTTACTAACCTACAGACTTGTGGTTGTAATTGTACTGTGACAGAACATGACACATGTTTGTCTTTTCACCCATCCTTAATTCTGCACAATTTAAGAACAAATGAAGATGAAAGCAGACCACTCGATATGGCCAAGAACAACCGAGTTATGCAGTATATCAACCAAACAACATGGTTCTAAAGAGATTCTACAAGTTCTCTTTTTCCTCGGGTCTGTCACGTTATTGCATCACTGAGGAGGAGAACAGCATGTGAAGAGGAGTGACCTCTGCCTTACTAGAGCCATGCCATCTCCCTGCAACATCAGAAATAATGGCAAATACTACAGATGTCCAAGAATTATTCCCCTTAACTGAAAGGAAAACTTGTTAAGTGGTTTCCGCTCAAACTGACAATTCTTCACTCCAAAACAATATGTACATCACAGGGGACTACACAGAAAGGCTCGTGTTACACCGACAGCCACACAGCTCATTATTTTAAATTCATCTCACATTTTTCTGTCTAGCACTAAATATCACGGATACCAATGAGATGTGACAGCTTAGTGCTCCATACATAATTTCTAGGTAGACTGTCAGAACACAGGTTTTGGATTTAAAGGTTCCAAGTTCTTGGATCATTATTGAATTTCATTAATTGGCTGAAAAGTCATGAATGTTTTTTTTATTTGCAGCAGCATTTGAAAGCTAGGGTACGGCATTCACAATGACTGCACAGCCTGAACCACTTTAGGTTTTTAAAGCATGACAAACTTGTTGTTAACCCCTTAAAATTCCAGGTCCCACAAAATGCCTTTTGTCCCATGGGTGTGATGGGCTGGTATGCTAATATTATCAATCAACTGAATAAATGTTAATATTTTTAAAATGCTTTCAAGTGGCAGACTGATTGAAGTCGGACAAAACAAAGTACTTCAAGTTATTGTTGCTAAATGTTGTTCTACAGGTAAATGAGTGGCTCGTGTTCTTATTCAGTCACACAGTTTGTTGCTTCTGTTTAATTAAAATGACCCCTCGTCCTTTTTATTTTTTGTCCTTTACAAAAAAAAAAGAAACTGTGTACAGACAGACCAAGCTTATTGTGTCACAGTATGTTACAGGCATGAACTGAAGTATGGTGGACCTTCTACTTCAGGACTGTAAACGAATGGGAGGAGATGTAGCGTGCGGTCTGTGGCAGGCTGGAGGAGTTCTGATTTATTTCCACAGCTCAGCCAAACTGACACTTACAGCCCAAATTGTTCCTAGGCCTTGATGCATGTCCGTAAACACACACACACACACACACACACACACACAAGGCCTGCTAAATGCGTTAACTCCATATCCACACAAGCTAGAGTGAAAAAGGCCATCAGCGAGCTTCTCTTCTCTACTTCAATTTTAAGGTAAAAAGCTACCAGAATGATCCTGGTGGTTGCAGCCAAAGCACCGTAAACGCCCATTTTGTGCTAAAGTCATTATTTTATTACACAATGAGTTCATTACCTGTTTCAAACACAATCACAGACACCTGCAGGATAATCTTCAATACCTGGAGTAAAAGACACCATCAGGCTCTGAGAACCAGGCTACCTCATGATTATGTACTTGTCATCTGTATGAGTATCTCTCTCCATTCACACCCCCACAGCCAGAGTCAACACAGCCTTTGCACATCCAATCTTTGGATCTAGAAAAGGAGCAAACGTTCTGAAAAGGGTAGAGTCCTCCTCCTATCTTGCGCTGCTTTCAATATGAGGTCTTTTGGATGGCCTACTGATGGAGCTCTGTGACAAAGCTGAAAAACAAGCAGATAAATCAGCCTTCGCCTACTCAGTGCACTCATAGTGCCCATCATTCAGCAAAATGGGACAAACATTTGCTGCAAATTTAAACCCATCTGCGATCCAATGGCAGAGCAGTGAAGTGGACTGCAGAATGTTTATATTTTACAACTTTTAAGTATGATGGTACATTATTATGTATCGCCTAACCGATCTACATGTGTTTTGTGGATTTGGAGTCGGCATTCGACCCTCAGGGGGCAACTCTGGGGGTATTCCGGGAGTATGAGATACCAGGCCCTTTGATACAGGCTGTATGACCGATATGAGTGCTCAGTCCGCATTGCCATGAGTAAGTCAAGCTCATTTTCGGTGAGAGTTGGACTCTGCCAAAGCTGCCTGTTATCATATGTGACATGACTCTAGGGTCCTCTCAGTCTGATGTGAAGCAGTCCTGTGTGCGACAGCCAGAAAACATACAGTTTGACCTGGGTTTCAAACCTAAAGCCTAGGAAACTTTGGATACATGTATAAAGTATGGATGTGAAAATTAGCCTGTTACACTAACAAGTGCACCATGCAATCGGACTTGTTGCACTGTCCTAAATAAAGTTTTGGGATTAAATCTAGATGCCTTTGCTTATACCATCATCATCCCAAACACGATCCTTTAGAAGATCAAATAAAACAGGCAAGTCATCTTGTTGTTGTCTTTGTTTAAAAGACTAAACAATCTCCTATGAGACACTTTTTAACAGCTTTTGTTCTGCTACCATTTAGTTGGACAAAAATCTGTACTGGGCTGATTTTCCAGATTTTTCCTGTTTAAGTAAGGGATGTCCTGTTTCGATATCGATATTGGAAGTAATTCGATATTGGTCCAAAAACTATGTATCGAATTATATCGGGCTGCATGGTGGCACAGTTGTTTGCACTGTTTCCTCGTAGCAAGAAGGTTGCAGGTTCGAAACTCGGCTATGACCTTTCAGCGTGGAGTTGCATGTTCTCCCCTAACCAGGTCCTCTGGTTTCCTCCATAGATCTCAACATGCCCTATAGAGTCACAGTTGTACGCTGCTTTGGATAAAAGCGTCTTCCAAATAAACAAACATATCGGACTGCATCTAAATTCTCAGATAAAAGCAGTCCGCTCCACTTTAAATTGCATTAATTAATTTATTATAATTTTTTTATTTATTTGTAAAGTTTACATTTAAGCAACCAATGGTTAATAAAAAAATTGTCTTTTTTTTCTTACTGTTATTGGCTCATGTTCTTCAATTGAGTAATATCACTTGATCAAGCCTTTCATACATTCCACACTGCAAAATAGGTAAAAGTATGTATGATTTGTGTTGACATCGTATCGGATCGGTATCGGTATCGTAAATACTGAAGGCTGCATACATTGGTATCATATTGGGAAGTGATAAAGTTGTTTCAGGACATCCTTAGTTTTAGTATACAGTTGGTTAACTGTTCACTTGAGATTGAAAACTTCTACTGTGGTTCTGCTTTAAGCTGACAGAAGAGCTGGCAATAAAAAAAGAAAGGGTAAAACAAAACCATGGGTTAGAAGGATGTTTTCCTGCATAAAATATGCTATCTTAAAATACTTCAAATGGATTCTGAAGAATAACAAAATAAATACTGATGCTGGGAAAATGCTTCTAATAATTTCTTAACACAGCAAAGATTTTCAACTAATTACCAATACTTAAAAATGTTAGGTTCGGCTTTGGACATAGGAAGAACAAAACACGGCAAGAAAATGTTTTAAACTTCAAGAAAAATGCTGATTAAATTCTAAATATAAACGTTTCTGACAATTATTAATCATGCAATATTTATGTAAAAACCTAATTCAACCTCACTGGTATTTTCTACCAACTAATTGTATCTGTATCAAAAAAGAGGGGGTGTTGCATAACAGCTGCTGAATGTTAGCCGTGTCCCAGTAGTCTGCTGGCAGACTAGACGGACCCCATAGTGAGACGAGCTACAGAAAGACATCCATCATCTCCCACAGGTGCTATCATTACTGTGCAGATTACAGCAAAATAGGCTGGAAGTGATGTGTTCACAGATGAGACATATCACCAGCTACAGGTGCAGTCAGAACAGTTCTCTGTCATCTCAGCCATGCGCATGTTCTCTCTCAGGTCAACGCTCCGAACCATCATCACCATAGCAGAACTTTAGCATCTGCATGGTCTGGGTGATTTAGCGGCATCATTTATCAAACCTTCTGCACTGAAAGCAATCGAGCCCCTGACAAAAGATAAAAGATTATTTTATGAGCTGTCATTTATGCGCGTTAAATAAAATACACTCAGTGACTGTTCCATGTGTTGGTGTATGGAAGGAAGGGATGGGGTAGGTGCACAACAGACGGGAAGAAAATGTGCAAGTCAGTTAAAAAGAGCTATCTTATTAAATTATCTCTCTGCCTTTTACAGCGTGGCCCCACTCTTCTCTTTCCATTGCTTTCCCTGGCTAAACATTTGTCTTTCCATTCATGGCTGAATTTGTATTCCATTGAAATTGGTTCCTGTTGGCATGCTGAAGGTGGGGGGAGGTGAGTGGGTGCAAAGTCCACATTTAAGCTTGCTGTATTCAGTCCCACTGCTCTGGGTGCACCAATAAAACTGGATATAAAAAGTGTATCCAAATGCTCGTCTTTGTTCAGGAAAAACATCTACAATATAATTATCTACCCAGTAAGGCTAAAAGGGTAAAGAGTAGAGCTGGAGCGATGCATCGATGACGTCGACGGCTCGATTCTAAAAATTCGTCGGCGTCAGATCCGGTAGTCGACGCACCGCGCCCACTTGTTGCATCCCCAGGAGTTTGTAAATAGAGGAGGAATCTGCCTGTTTTACCTCTAGTTCGCCCTCTTCTCCGCCTTCACTAAAGCTTGGTTTATGCTTGACGCATTCACTTTCCGCTTGGTGATGCGTCTCACGGATGGAACGCGCTTCACAACTCGCAGCGTTTATGGTTCGTGCGGCTTGTCTCTGCGGTGAGCCAATATTCTCCCAAACTGTAGGGGGCAGCATGGAGCTCTACGGCATGCATCCAACACTACGCCATAGTAGAAGTAAACATTACTGTTTACAACATGGCATTCCAGCATTTTTAATAGCGTCCTCGTCTTTTCCGACAGTGCGAGCTATTTCTCTCCAAGAATTATTAACAACATGTTGATCACGGTGATCTCTGAGAGCTGAATCATACAAATGTCTGTATTTACCAACCTCTGCCATACTAGTTCTCGCCGGTCCGCCATGTTTTTCCACGTCCGACCCTCCGCGTGGTTAGAAATTTTCCTAGGTGCGCGTTGCGGAAATTTTGGGCCGTGCGGAGACGCGGTGGAGGGGCGTGGTTGTTAAAATGACGCAATTTTGCCGCGCAGAGCCGTGCGAACCTCGCGGACGCGTCAAGCATAAACCAACCTTAACATCTCCGCCAAATACCGAAGACCCGGAACAATGTCCGTCCGCTACTAGATTCCTTTCCTGTTTTGTCCGCCTTCGTCTCCCGGCAACGGACAACAACTTCCGGGGTCAGATGCGCTGCTTCGTCTCTACCGCAGATGTAGAACATCACCGGGAGCGTTTCTCCCTTCATAAAGGAGCTTCTTTCAGACATTAGGAGAGCTGTTTTGGTGGTAGCAGTCTCTCCTCCGTGCTGGTCTGTTTGCTGCTGGGTGTTTTTGTTTTATTTAAACTTGCTAACTTGAACTTAATGTTGGTAAAGCTACTGTTAGCATCTTCGCTAACAGCTTCTTGTGTTTGGATAGGCTGTTACGTTTTGGCTTAGAGTTCATCGTTTTTGTGGTGCAGATCTCCCTTTTATTACATTTAGAGTGTTGTGGGTTTCCGGTTTAGTGTAAAATATCACCTTGAGTTTGGTTTAACCGCCCAGTTTAGAGTTTGGACCTTTGGAGATCCTTATTTTGGTCCAGAACCCTGTAATCTTTGCCCAGTGGGACATCCCTACTTATTTGTACTTTTGTTTTAATTCCCCACAGGCAGAATTAGTTTTATTATTCCCAACTTGTGGATGGAAAGATTTATGTTTTTTTGTTGTTGTTGTCGTAAATAAACCTGATCATCATTTTAATTTTTAAATCCCACGTTATTGTCTAGGGATGCACTGATACCGATACTGGTATCGGTATTGGTGCCGATACCAATACCAGTATCGGTATCAGTAAAAGTTAACCAATACCAGGAACCGATACCAATGCAGTTGCTTGAAAATGGCTTCACTGTAACTTGTCATTTCTGTTCACCTAATATTTTAGTTTTGTGATCATTCCCATTCATATATTTTACTTTTTATCTACCTCACAGTTTTTCCTGTTGAAAGCAGAGAAGGAAATAAAATCTGTATTCCAAATCAGCGCATTTTATTGTGTGGTGGAAGTATCGGTATCGGTAATCGGCGAGCACTAAGATCCAAGTATCGGTATCGTATCGGTTTGGAAAGAGAGGTATCGATGCATCCCTATTATTGTCCCTTCTTTTTTGCACATGAGCCTAACTCCCCAGGAAGAGTCGTAACACCACTCGCCTCACGCACATAAGTGACCAAAACAAGCAGCATGGAGACACTCCGTCTCCAACCACCTCTCAGGCAGCAGCCTGCACTCCCAAGTTCTACACGTCACCAGAACATAACCAACCGCAACCCAATAAAAGCAGTACAAAATGGAAGGCCTGCAGTGTTTATTCTCTTACAGTAACAACTTATCAATTTTTGGGAGGAATTTATTTGAGATTTTCTGGTTTTTATTAATTGTGCAATAGAAAAATAATCGCTAGATTAATCATCTAAATAGTCATTAGAATAGTCGACTATTCGATAAAATAATCGTCAGAATAATCGTTTTAAAAATAATCGTTTACCCCCAGCCCTAGTAAAGAGGAAACTTTCCTTTATTCTAATTAATTTGAAGAGATTTAAGTTAAAACACACATTTACTATAATGTCATTCCTTTCTTTAGTCTATTTAAACACGTTTGAATAAATCCATGACACGATTTGAGACATAGATCATGAAAAAGGCTTCAAGTGATTATAAAAACAAAACAAAAACAAAGAAAATTATTAATAAGTAATAAATTACAATTGTCAGCTGTTAAATTTCCAAAACCACTACCCGCACTCAGAAACACTGATAATGCAGTAAACTATATTTTGGACATTTCTTGTCTGATTCACTCTTTGGGTCTTTTAGAGACAGCGTCCCTCCCACAGAGAATGATACCTTGACTGGTCAGGTGACTGTTTATCTTTTAAGCTCCATTAAGCTAACGCAGTGACTCACATGCAGCCTTTAATCTAACTGATCACTAGGAAGAGATGTTTGTTTACACGCTAGGGTTGAAAAAAATCACTATTTGGAAGCCATGAATCTTCAACAATAATTTATGTTACAAAAATGCAAACTGGAAAAAGAAAATACTAGTTTTAGGAAAATCTCTTAGTGAGGATTTTGTCAGATGTGATCATCCTTAATTAAGAGTGTTTTATTCCAATGGCCCCAACACACAATCACCCTCCAACCTAATTGACACCACGCCCACCGGATTGAGTGAACGCTGGCGCGCTTGGCTGCCGCTGCACACCGGTAAACTTTGATTTTATATGTTGGACTGACACTATCAGATTGTTGACTGGACTGTGGATATCTATATCAATCCTAACCTCTATTATGTGGACCAATGCTATTCACGTGTGGTCCAAACTCATCTGGATTTTATCATTCATCTTCCACCGACCTGCTGCTGGCTTCCTCCAGTACACTGCCGCTGAGCTCCTCAGGATTCACCACCGCCCTGGATCTCCACCGGCTTCACTGCACCTCGACCCGGACATCTCATCTTCTCCGTCGGAGATATGTCCACCGCGGCTCACGCAGGAATTTCCACAACCACAACTCCGCTTCAATCAATTCTTTCTGGTCCACCACTCGCCGTCGTCCTCACAGGAACTCATACCACCGAACAGCTGATCACTCCTCGTTAGCCAGCCTCGCCAGGACAGCTAACGCTCATGGATGTGACAGCACCACCGTCAACTTTGGCCTTCTCAACATCCGCTCTCTCACTGGGAAAGTCATCTCATTCACGATCTCATCAAGGACCGTGGAATCGACTTCATGTGCCTTTGCGAAACTTGGCAGCAGCCAGCTGATCTCTCCCAGCTCAACGACGCTACTTTTCTTTTAAATCCCAATAGTCTATTTTTGCTCATTTTAAATATATTTTTAAACATTTTCTAAATGCTTTTTTATATTTTAACATTTTTTTTTGTTTTTGTGAAGCGCCTCGTGACTTTTATCTTGAGAGGCGCTATAGAAATGATATTTTCTTCTTCTTCTTCTTCTACTCCTCCCGGGTTTGTTTACCTCACCAAACCACGCGGTTCTCGCGGAGGAGGTCTCGCGATAATCTATCGCGAGAATTGGAAAGTTTTGCCAGTGTCGGTCTCTGATTTTAATTCCTCTGAGTATTTGGTTTTTAAACTTAATGGACCTACCCCCACTATCATTGGATTAATCTACCGCCCCCCTACGCCTCACAAAGACTTTCTGTCAGAAGTCTCAGTACTGCTCACTCATTCATCTACACGCTCATCTAATGTAATAGTGCTTGGAGATGTTAACATACACATGGACAACAGCGATCTTCCCCTCACCAAAGACTTCTCATCCTGCCTGGACAGCCTTGGATTTAATCAGCACATCAACTTTCCAACTCACTCCAAAGGACACTGCCTGGATCTGCTGTGCTGCTCTGGTCTCACCCCTCTTAACTGTGCAGCTGATGATCTCCACATCACTGATCACCATTTTATTTCTTTCAATGTTGTAACCCAGCTTTCTTTTACCAAACCAACCCGGCTCATCTCTTTTAGGAATATAGAGGACATCAATATTGACACTTTATCCTCCTATATTGATAATATTCAGCTAACAGACAATCTCTCCTCTCCTGATGACCTGGCTGCTCCCTACAATGACCAGTTAGCTCACATTTTAAACTCCCTTGCTCCAGTTAAAACCCGTTCTGTTCTATTTCGTCTAGTCTTAGCCCTTAAGCGAGCTGCTGTTGGAAGGGTGATCTCAGCATCAGCCAATCATGAAGAGCTTAAATGTACGCCCACCACGTGGGCACCCCTTGTGGGTTATATAAGTGGAGCGACTCCACTGCTCGCCTCCGTTTTCTCTTCACGCCAAGCTTAAGAGCTTCCTTTAAGAGCAATTATACAAGAAAAATCTACTCACCGACCATGTCCAGCGACGCCAGGACCTGCCCGGCCTGCCAGACGGGCTCCATCTCCAGCGGCGACCTGCACGCCAAGTGAGCCAAGTGTGAGGTCTGTCTCGGGGCTCACCACGCTGGCCTGGCCTTGACCCCCAGGCTTCGTGCCCGTTTTGTACCGCTCTGCCCGTGGCTGAAAAGGTCCGCCGGGTCGAGTACTTCACCCCCTCCACCAACGAGGAAATTCCGGTGGCTGGCACTACTCGCTGGACAAGGCGTTACGGTTCTTCAACGTCGGCCAGGAGCCGGCTGGCTCCTACCGACTGGACGATGTCATCGACAGCGAGGAGTACGACGAAGCTGGCTGCCATAGCCCTTCTTCCCTCCTGTACAACACGGAGGTCGACCACGAGGCTGGCTGCCATAGCCCTTTTTCCCTCCTGTGCAACACGGAGGTCAAGAAGCCTCGTGAGGAGTACGACGAGGCTGGCTGCCGCAGCCATTATTCCCTCCTGTACAACACGGAGGTCGACCACGAGGCTGGCTGCCATAGCCCTTTTTCCCTCCTGTACAACACGGAGGTCGACGAGCCTCGTGAGGAGCACGACGAGGCTGGCTGCCGCAGCCATTATTCCCTCCTGTACAACACGGAGGTCGACCACGAGGCTGGCTGCCATAGCCCTTTTTCCCTCCTGTACAACACGGAGGTCGACGAGCCTCGCTCAGCGGGTCCTTCTGCTCCAGTGGTTTCTTGCTCCTCCCTGCCAGCAGTTAGAGCGCTGCTCCAGGAGCTGCCCGCCATCATCTCCGCGGCTGCGACCCGCAAGCGGCTAGCCGTTCCAGAACCGGCTCCCCTGAGGCTGATGAATTGGTGGAAATTTTCGGGGCGACACAGACGCGCTGTCCAGACCCCGTCTGGCAGCGCTTCCCCGCTGCCATGAGCTGCTGGTCCACCACCTTCTCCAAGCCTGCCAGGCTCGAGGCGCCAATTCCCACATATGCGCCCATTACCAAGGTCGAGGGCTTCTCCGACCAGGGCTGGCCATCCGTTCCTCCACTGGAACCGGACTTGGCCTCGCTGTGTGGCGTCAAGAACCACCTCACTGGACCGCCAGCAGTTCCCGCTAAGCATGACCAGCTGCTGAGGCGGCTCGCCGACCGCGCACACCAGTGCGCCTTCCAGACCGGCGCTGCAGGAAATAACATCGCCTTCTCGCCTTTGGCGTTTCCAAAATGGTGGAGGAGCTTGACTCTCCTGTCGAGTCAAAACCCATCATTACTAAAACTGCTGATGCCATCCTCAATCTGTGCGCTGCTGTACTCACCGGTTCTGCTCGCATTGCTGCCTGGCAGACCCTTATCCAGTGGCCTTGTGGCTCACGGCCCTTCCCTCCATTCCTGAACACCTGCACAGAGAGATGCTGGAAGGCCACATCACCTCTGACATTCTGTTTGGTCCCCATCTTACGAGCGACATCTAGAGGGCTCAGCGGCTGAACTTTCAGCCACGGTGCGAGACCTGGTCCACTCTCGGTAAGCCTCGCACTCCGGCCGTTCCCCCAGAGGATGGGACAAACGGCGCGGAAACTCGATGCGCCCAGCTGCACGGCCCGCCCCGTGGAGCCGGCCTCCCGCTGAGGCGGGACCAGGGAGTTGGCGGCCAACGGTTCCGAACGAGCCAGCAGACACAGCCTTGGCAGTCACAGGAACCTCGCCGAAAACAACCACGAAAACGACTCGTTGGGGGGAATGTGTGTGCTTATGGCTGCAATGTTAACTCTGTGAATTATTTTGGTTTTGAAATAAAACCCCAAAAAACGTCACATCGAGAGCAGAATCCTACAGTCCTCTGCAGAACCTTCTGCCGAATCCTCACACATGATGTTCCCCGCACCAAGCACTGCAGCACATCTGCATGTTCACACAGTCGGACTAAGTCATGTTACACGGTTAGCTGTAAGGGTGCGCTCCATTTGCGCACCGCCCCCAGCCTACGGCCAGGCCCGACTCATCCCGCTTCCCCCACAACGTTGGGTGGGACGGGATGTCATGGCGCTGTCGCGACCACGCGCAAAGCGCGCACATGGCGTGGCTCCATCCGCTGGCACTTTGACGTCCCTGTGCACGGGCCCGGCTCCCACTCGTCATTCATGGACTCCACGCTCTGCGGTGCGGATCAGCCTCTTCCAGCTGTTTCACACTCGCCCTTAAGAGCACAGCCCTCCCTGGGTCGCTCCCAGTTCTCTGGTATGAGCGACGGCGGTAAGGGCGCGAAACCAATCCTCAGACGTTGCTCACGTGACCTCGAGCACACGTCCGCTGTCGGAACGCGCGCACGAATGCCTCCCTTTCGGCTACTCGCTAGCCCAGCGCACTTTCTCTAAATGTCTGGAGACCGCGCTGCAGCCACTGCACGGCGGAAGCGAGGGTTTTATTTTACCTGGACGATCTGCTCCGATGCGCCCGGTCCGAGGACGGGGCGTCAGTGCAAACCAGGAGGTTAACAGCATCTGTCGAACCCTGGGGTTTTCTATAAACTGGGGGAAGAACTCCGTTCTTCCATCCCAGTCGATTATGTTTCTCGGGGTGGAGCTGAACGCCTCTCTAATGAGAGCACGTTCGTCGCCGGTGAGAGCGGCAGATCTCACCACGGTGATCTCCCGCGTGCAACTCCGCGAGATCGTGAGAGCCCTGTTAGTCATGAGACTTCTGGGCATGATGGCTGCAGCCCACTCGGTGGTGCTGCTGGGGTTGTTGCACTCGAGGCGCCTGCAACGCTGGTTCATCTGCCTCCGGGTACACCCGATACGTCAGAAGAGACGTATGTTGAGGGTTCCCCCCTCAGTGGGCGGGGACCTCGCTCACTGGGGGAATCCCTGCATCCTCTCACACGGGATTCCAATCGGACATCCTGCGTCACACGTATCTGTGTTTACGGATGCGTCACTGTCTGGGGTGGAGGGCACGTGCTTGTCCCATACGGTGGCAGATCGCTGGCCCTCCCACACGCACGAGCACATAAATGTGTTGGAGCTTATGACAGTGAGGAATGTGTTCAGACACTTCGCTGCCCTTCTCGATGGCCGTCATGTCGAAGTTCACACAGATAGCCAGGTGGCGGCAGCCTACATAAATCGCCAAGGGGGAGTTCGATCCCTCCTACTATTGCGCATAGCCACAGATTTACTGTGTTGGGCACATGTCCACCTGCTGTGCCACCTACATTCCGGGGATCCTGAATGTAGCGGCAGACATCCTGTCGAGAGGGGGTCCCCGCGACTCCGACTGGCGTCTGCATCCCGCGCTGATATCACAGATCTGGATAAGGTTTGGGGAACCATGTGTGAATCTGTTCACGGCTCGCGAAAACGCTCAGTGTCGCCTGTGGTTTTCCCTGAGTCTCCGGGACCAAACCTCGCTCGGAGCGGACGCCTTCTCACACCAGCCCTGGCCTCAAACGCTCCTTTATGCGTTTCCACCAGTCCCTCTGATCCCCCGTCTCCTGGACCGAGTTCGGTCAGAACAGCTCTCGGTAATTTGGCTCCCAGACGCCTGTCCGCGTCATGTCTTCCGGACCTGCAAGCGCTACTGTCCGGCTCCCCGTGGAGACTCCCGCGAAGGGCGGACGCCCCTCCCCAGGCGGATGGGATAATCAAACATCCTCCAGAAATAGGCCATCGGCTGTGGGTCTGGCCGCTGAGCGGTCATGCTTAGGGGTTTCTGGGCTGCCGCATGATGTGGTCACCATGATTCAGAGTGCGCGGGTGCCCTCTACCGTTGCATCTTACGCTGCTAAATGGGCAGCTTTCCAGAAATTGTGCACAGAGCGGAATGTTCAAGCGCTCTCCTGCCAGCTGGCGGATGTCCTATCGTTTCTGCAGATACGGACGGACAGGGGCCTCGCATTCAGCACTATTAAAACATGCTGCAGCTATCTCATCCTGTCACCAGGGTTTTGGTGATAGGTCTGTTTTCAATCATCCCCTCACAAAACGTTTTCTAAAAGGTGTCAGAAGGAACAGACCTGTGCCCCGCCCACTATTTCCCCAGTGGGATCTAACGGTGGTTCTGCGTGGCTTATCTGAAGCCCCATTTGAGCCCTTGGACCAGGTCTCACTCAAGTTCCTGTCACTTACAACTGCCTTGCTGCTGGCACTGGCATCAGTCAAGAGAGTGAGCGACCTAATCGCCCTCTCAGTGGCTCCCGCATGCCTCAGGATCCGGAAAGATGGCGGGTCTGCTGTTTTATGCCCCAACCCAGCCTTTGTGCCCGAAAAACATTGATGCTTCCTTCAAATCCAGGTCAATTTCATTGGCTGGACTTTTTCCTTCTCCCCATAATTCTAAGGAGGAGGCGGCTTCCCCTCTTCTCTGCCCGGTGCGCGCGCTCGCACGATATGTGTCACGCACTTCAGGGATTCGCCGCTCACAAAGCCTGTTTGTGCACTACAGGGAGTCTTCCCTTGGGCGAGCGCTGTCGGCCCAGCGTCTTTGACTCTGGCTATGTGACGCCATTTCCCTCGCTTACACATCATCGGGGCGGGATCCTCCTGAGACACTCAGGGCTCACTCAGCCAGAGGGATTTCCTCTTCTGTGCCGCCCCACAGTGGTGTGTCAATGGAAGTAATTTGTCAGGCTGCTTCATGGGCTGCATGGGTTATTATTTACGAGATGTGTCTTCAGGATCCATCACTCGTTCAGTGCTTGGACCTCAGCAGGCTGAGTGAACGCATTATGGCACCTCATCAGCCCTGCTTGAATGAATTTCATCCTCTTGTGGATGATATTTTTTAGTGGTGGCCCCACTCTTCTCTCTGGCTGCCTCAGCCTTTTAAGCCCTGGGCTGAGGCTGAGCGACCCTCACTAAAAGGAGACTTATTGGGTGTGTCCATTGGTTGAGCTAACCAGTGTGGCGTAAACCCATCCAGCTGCGCATTATTCCAATAGCAGCTCGCTTAAGGGCTAAGACTAGACGAAATAGAAAGTTGGTTACGTATTGTAACCCCAGATTCTATGAGTCTAGTCGCAGCCCTTAAGCCACTGGCCACACTGGTTCTGTTAGGACTAAGAGCCATCGGAGGCGAGCAGTGGAGTCGCTCCACTTATATAACCCACAAGGGGTGCCCACGTGGTGGGCGTACATTTAAGCTCTTCATGATTGGCTGATGCTGAGATCACCCTTCCAATAGCAGCTCGCTTAAGGGCTGCGACTAGACTCATAGAATCTGGGGTTACAATACGTAACCAACGTTACTTTCTGTCAGTCTGCTCCCTGGTTTTCCACTCAACTCCGGACGCTGAAAACAAAATCCAGGCAGCTTGAATGCCTCTACAGAAAAACTGGTCTCACCATTCACAAAGAACTATGACTCAGTATAAGGACTTACTTATACTAACCAGACAACAGTATTACTCCCGTCTAATCAACTCCAATCGAGGCAACACTAAGTCATTGTACTCCATTATCAATGAAATTCACCGGCCATCCGATACTCTCCCCCCACACATGTGCTCTACTGCTATTTGTAATGCCCTTCTTCTGTTCTTCAACGAAAAAAATAATAAACATTCACCGTTGTTGGCGCAGCCATGCTGAATAGGAGTTGGAAACCGGCATCGGAGGACAAATAGACACACAGTCGTATTTGCGTTTGGCCTGCAATTCCTTATTTTTGTGAATGAGCAGCCCTTTTATTTCTCACAGGTGTGTAGCTCCGCCCACAACCCGATTCCAGGTCATTCAATTAAGAACACAAATGGAACAAACAAATCAAAACAGTCAACATCCCCACTTGTTCTTAAATTGGCAAAATACATTCCTATACATCAAACACAAACAAAACTCTTCAAATGCCAAATATAAACACCACAAACTTATCCATCCTTGTTTTGGACATAGGTTTGGTGAAAACATCTGCTACCATTTCCTCTGTAGGACAGTAATGAATGGTTATTTTCCCATCGCTGAGTACAGATCGAACAAAATGATATCGTATATCTATATGCTTACAGCGTTGGCGGCGGACTGGGTTTCTTGAAAGGGCAATAGCACCTTGATTATCCTCAAATATAGTTACAGGTGAGTATTCCACTCCATCGTTCATTCCAGCAAGCAACTGTACAAGATAAAGACTTTCCTGAGCAGTAGCCGACAAAGCCATGTATTCTGCTTCGCATGTGGATAAAGCCACAGTGGATTGTTTCTTTGACTTCCAGGAAATAACAGGCCCACTCTGAGACAAAGTAAAACAGTAGCCAGTGACGCTGCGCCTGTCATTCTGGTCTGCTCCCCAGTCCGCATCACTTTAGGCCTCAAGTTTCAGATTGACCTTAGGTTCCTGTTTTCTGAAACACAGTTCCTGGTCCACAGTGCCTTTTAAATACCTCAACACATGTTTAGCTGCAACCCAATGTTGTAGTTTCGGTTCAGACAGATATTGTGATAATTTACCGACAACGTAACTTAGATCTGGTCGAGTACATGTCATTAGGTAAATTAAACTGCCAACCACTTCTCGATACATTTTTGAGTCAGCAGGTTCACCCTCACTGTCAAACTTTATCTTCATTTCACATGATGTTGACCTTGGCTTACAATCAGTCATGTGAAATCTTTCCAAAATCTTGGTAATGCATCTCTTTTGGTTCATTTTTATTTCTCCTTGTTTCTGGGTAAAGTCAATGCCGAGGCAATGTCTCAGTTTTCCTAGATCTTTCATTTTGAATTCTGCTCCCAGCATTTCCTTCACACTTTTGAGGATTTGACAATCACTTGCTGCAATAATAAGATCATCAACCCAAACTATCAATATGACCTCTTCATAACAATTCCGTCTACTGTAAACACAGAAATCTGCCGTATTTTGGACAAAACCATTTTTAACAAGAAAATCATGAAGTATTTTATTCCAATTTCGTCCTGACTGCTTCAGACCATACAATGATTTGTTGAGCTTGCACACCAATTGCTCTCCTGTCCTAGACTTGACCTCAAATCCTTCAGGTTGTTCCACATAAACCTCACAGTCTATGGGGGCATGCAGATATGCAGTTTTGACATCTATCTGATGAAGATCTAAATCATACTGAGCTGCGAGCTGCATCAAAACGCGTAATGACGTCATATCAGCAGTGGGTGAGAAGGTCTCATTATAATCAGTACCAAACACTTGATTATAACCTTTTGCCACAAATCTGGCCTTGTATGTTGTCTCAACAGGATTTTCTTTAACAGTATAAACCCATCTGCCCCCCACTGCTTGTTTACCTTCAGGTAGGGGCGTTAACGTGTACGTGTCGTTCTGTAAAAGAGAATCGATTTCATCTTTCATAGCCCTAGCCCACTGTTCTGATTTTGAAGAGCTCAATGCCTCCTGTAGTGTCTTAGGAACATCACATGCCACACGATAACAATAGTCCACATTCATCACATGATCTTCAGACTTTGCTTGATAATCACAGTCAGTGTAAAACTGAGGTGGTCTTCTCTCTCTCTTTGGATAACGAGCAATGTCACAACCCTCACTTTCACCTTTAATGCTGACGTTGGAATCACACATCTCTGTTTTCATCTCTTGGGGGACTACATCGGTCACATCAGGTGTTGGAACTGTCTCCGCTCCATTCCTATGTTGCAAATGTTCATACCTGTCTTCGTCTGTCTGAGTGTTACATTCCTTTGTTTGTTTTGACACAAACTTCACCAACCGGTTCCTCGATACTTTACCAGTGTCTGGGAAGAAAACCAAAAATGCAGGGCTGTTTTTGTCGTAGCCTACAAACACGCCCTTTTCACATCGTGGGTCCAACTTTCTTTTATCTTGTTTGTAAACAAAACACTCTGAGCCAAATGCTCTCATTTTAGACAGGTCTGGTGTTTTCCCAGTTAGCAGGTAGTATGGAGTCTGTCCAAGACGTCTGTTATAGCACCTATTTCTGATTATAGCAGCAGTCTGTACTGCATATGTCCACAACTCTTTAGGTAGCTTACTCTCAATCAGCATGCATCTTGCCATCTCAAACAAGGTCCTCCATGCTCTTTCTGCAGTCCCATTCTGATGGGGTGAGTAAGGAGCTGAGGTTTCATGTCTGATGGCATTCTTGCTGAGCAGTGATTGAAACACCGAAGATGTAAATTCTGTTCCATTATCGGATCTTATGCATTTGATTTTTCCATAAGGGGCAACATCAGCAATGAATCTCTCAGTAGCTTTAACAGTGTCACTCTTAGCCTTAAGAAAATAAGTGAACATGGCTCCTGAATAGTCATCTGTGAATACAACAGCGAATCTGAATCCATCTTTACCTGCTGGCTCTATCGGCCCAGCCAGGTCAGTGTGAACAAGTTCAAGCACTTCTTTAGCCTTCTCGTCTAGATTTGTATTTCTACTTTGTGCAAACTTTCCATTAATACACACTTCACATTTCTGATCAGCTTTCTTGCTTTCCCTTTTTATTTTCATACCTTTTGTGACATTTTCTAATTTCAGTATGCCATCATAATTACAGTGACCCAATATTGTATGCCACGTCTGAACATCATAACACACATTGCATTTACCAACTTTTCTTTGCAGAGTACTTAGATAGAATAGTCTGCCATGTGTGTTAATTTCAAAAGTCATACCGTTTTTATGGATGAGCCGGTTCTGTCCTTCTTTGAAGATGACTGTTGCTCCCTGCGCTGTAGCCGCTTTGACTGAAAATATGTCCTGTGGAAATGATGGGACGTAGAACGCCTCCTTCAGCCTCATCTCCACATATTGTCCTGTACGGTCCTTCATGCACACTTTGGCGGTGCCTTTCTTTAACGCAATCCCGCTGGCCCGATCTCCATCAGCCAACTCCAGAATATGACTCTGGGGTGTGAAGTTTGGATCAAACTCTTCAAACATGCCAACATCAGTAATGATATGCCTCGTTGCTCCTGAGTCGACCATGAGGCCCTTCATCTTTACAATCCTGCCCGGATCGTCATCCAGTCGCACCTTGAAAGCAAAGGTGTGGTCCTCCTCGTCTACTGCTTGCTTCACCTTGTCCCGCTTTCTCCGTCGACAGTGCGCGTCTTTGTGCGTGACGCTCTTACAGAAGCTGCACCACTGTCTTTGCTCTCGGCGCTCCCCTGCTGATGTACACTCCGCAGCTTTGTGGCCTTTTTGCCCACAGGTGTAACAGGTGAACCTAGTACTCCAGGTGTCTCTTCCCCTCAACTTCATCATGCTGTCCTCTTCTGACCCGGAAGCACCAAACTGTTCTGTGCTTTCGTAACTCCTCAGCTTTGTTTTAAAGTCTGCAAACGTTATGCTTTCATCACTCTGCGTGATGTGAACAGAAAATGGTCTGAATGCATCAGGCAGGCCTTTTAAAATCATTGCTGTCAATAAACCATCACTTAGTGTCTCTCCCGCATTACGCAGTGCCGTGATAGCTGTCTCTGCCCGGATAATATAGACGCTCTCATTCACACCCTTTTGGAGAGAAGTCAGCTCTGTGTACAAACTGATGATGCGCGGCTTCCCTTTTCCTGCGTAATGGTCGCGCAGGATCCGCAGCGCCTTCCTGCCATCATCTGCAGCGTCTCTCATTACCAGAGATAAACTCTTATCATCCAAGAGCTGAATTAGAACAGCATATGCTTCCTCATTTTTGCTGGAATCCTCCATGTCCTCTTCATCATCATCTGCAGCTGGACCGTCACTCAGGATGATGAATTTTAAGCCAAGCAGGCGCAAATGCGCTAGGAATTTTGTTTCCCACAGTTCATAATTCTTTTCATCTCTGTCAAAATATAAGCGGTTCCATCGGCCTCCAAACTCTTTACTGGGTCCATAACCTGTTGGCGCAGCCATGCTGAATAGGAGTTGGAAACCGGCATCGGAGGACAAATAGACACACAGTCGTATTTGCGTTTGGCCTGCAATTCCTTATTTTTGTGAATGAGCAGCCCTTTTATTTCTCACAGGTGTGTAGCTCCGCCCACAACCCGATTCCAGGTCATTCAATTAAGAACACAAATGGAACAAACAAATCAAAACAGTCAACAACCGTGCAATCAACCAAAGCATCCCCCCTACATCTCCATGTGATCCTCCCAAACCAACACAGTTATTTTCCATTTTCCAACTTCCCAGTGGTTCTGAGATATCAGATATCATCCACAAGTCAAAGCCTTCTACCTGCCTTCTCGACCCCCTTCCCACGGCCTTGGTTAAATCCTGCCTCCCCTCCCTGCTCCTCTCGTCTCCGCTCTCATACACGCATCCCTTTCCTCCGGTATTGTTCCCTCTATCTTCAAAACTGCTGCAGTTACTCCAATACTTAAAAAACCTGGTTCAGATCCTAACATTGTTACTAATCTCCGCCCCATCTCCAACCTACCCTTTGTTTCCAAAGTTTTAGAAAAAAAAGTCGCTGCCCAGCTCCACACCCATCTGACACTAAACTCTGTCTATGAACCCTTCCAGTCCGGTTTCCGCCCACTTCACAGCACAGAAACAGCCCTCCTGAAAATAACTAACGATCTCCTCATTGCTGCTGATTCCGGTCTACTATCCATCCTGGTCCTCCTTGATCTGAGTGCGGCCTTTGACACAATATCTCATTCCATTCTCCTCCATAGGTTATTCTCCATCGGCATTGCTAACATCCCACTTCAGTGGTTCCAGTCCTACCTATCAGGTCACACTCAGTTCATTACTATCAAATCCTCCCGCTCACAGCCCTCTTCTGTCTCTTCTGGTGTGCCCCAGGGCTCCCTCCTGGGGCCCCTCCTTTTCATTATATACATCCTTCCCCTTGGCAATATCTTCCGCAGATTCAATGTTCATTTTCACTGCTTCGCGGATGACACCCAGCTCTATTTGTCCAGTAAGCCAAATTCTGCACTTCCTCCCCCCTCCCTCATCACCTGCCTTCAGGAAATAAAATCCTGGTTCAGTTCGAACTTCCTGAAATTAAATACAGACAAAACAGAACTTCTTTTGGTTGGTACCAAGAACACCCTCTCAGAATTTGACAGTTTCTCTCTCACAGTTGATAATACTTCAGTTTCCCCCTCTCCCCAGGTCGAGAGTCTGGGTGTCATCCTAGACAGCACACTATCCTTCCAATCTCATATCAATAGCATCACACGGTCAGCTTATTTCCATCTTCGTAACATTAATCGTCTTCGCCCCTCCCTTGATGTCCACTCTACTTCTATCCTCGTCCATAGTCTGGTTACATCACGTATCGATTATTGCAACTCTCTTCTCTCAGGCCTCCCTCAGAAAACCCTCCGTAAGCTCCAGTTGGTTCAGAATGCAGCAGCACGCATCGTCACTAAAACTCCCATCTCTCATCACATCACCCCATCCTCCAACAACTCCATTGGCTACCCGTGCACACCAGGATTAACTACAAGATTCTCCTTCTCACCTTCAAGGCCATCCATAACCTCGCCCCTCACTACCTCACAGATCTCGTTCACATCGTCACCTCGTCCCGTTCCCTCAAGTCCTCCTCCTCCATTCATCTCTCTGTGCCCTCCTTCGGTCTCAGCACCGTGGGGAGTAGAGCCTTCAGCTGCACCGCTCCTAAACTCTGGAGCTCCCTTCACCCTCTCATCAAGAACATTAACTCATTCACAGAATTCAAAAAACATCTCAAAACTCACCTCTTCATAACCCCATCAGCTTTGAATTTGAGAGCCTTGTTTGTTCATGTTTACGTATGTTTACTTCCTGAATGATTTGTGTTTTTATTCTGTACAGTGTCCTTGAGTGGCCAGAAAGGCGCTTTTAAATAAAATGTATTATTATTATTATTTACTAATAATTATAAGGATGATTCTCCTTAATATTTTAAAAGAGCAATAAAATGTTCTTTGAGCATTTAAGGAATGATAAAGCAGGTCTTTGTGGATTCATGTTCAAATTTTGTTTCAGTTCTTCATTCAAAAAGACCCTAACCCTAACCATGAAAACATTTATTTAATTTGTGTTTAAATTGCTGTTTTCCCTGTTTGCTTCTAAAATAAAATTTACCACGATTAAAAAAAGAGCGCAATGAGGTACCTCTTAATTATTTAAGTAATTAATGTTCTTACGTGAATCTTTTTCAATATGAATGATCATGCTCCTCACTATAATATACTAATGGACACTCAGATTCAGATTAAAAATGTGTCCTAAACAAAAGTGTGTTCACGGTTACATTTTTTTATCCTAAGACACGACTTTGACTAAATTTTACTTTCTTTTCATAAAATTAACAAATAGAATAATTGGAAAAAGTTGGAAGTTGACTTCCCTTCCAAATAAAAGCATAAAACTTAAGTGAAACAGGGATAAATTTCTTTATGTCCAGGTCATCACCACATAAGAGGGACGAAGGGGGAGGGAGGGGGAGGGAGAGAGAGGGAGGGAGGGAGGGAGGGGGAGAGAGAGAGAGAGAGAGAGAGAGAGAGAGAAAATGTAGTTTTCCAAAAATGACTGGAGTGCAGTAGTCAAGAACCGAGCCAGTAAAGTCTGCTCTGATTGGTCAGCTGTTGTGCAGACTTGTGCGATCTATGCAGCTATAATGTAAGCATGTTGCATGATGATGTCACTGAGCAAAGGAAGAGAAGAAGAAGAAAATATCATGTCTACAGCGCCTCTCAAGATAAAATCGCTTGGATGACAAAAACAACAACAAATTCAATTTTCTGTTCTTGACCTTGAGCTGTGCAACTGCACACATTTTACATAAATAAAAGAAAGAGAAACACACACACACACACACACACACACACACACACAAGAAATAATAAAGATGAAAAACCTGATTTTTTTTACATCCTGTACTGATGCAGCACCCATGTGTGTGAACAGTTCTGCTCATTCCAGTCAATAATTCATCAGTGTGTGTGTATGCAGATCACCGAGTTCAACCCCACATCTCAGCTATTTTAGGGGCCACGCCACAAACGAGAAAGAACAAGCTAAAAATAAAAGCTGTACAATCCTGCTGCAGAAGGGCTGAATATGACCAGCAGCAACTAAACATGGGGCTCTTCTGTGTGACATTCCTTTTCTAAAACACCTACTGGTGCTGCGGTTGCTTCAACATGCCGATTAGACCTGAAAACGACTCTAGCTCTAATATGAAGGTTAAAACACAGATTCACTGTGATTTTTATGCTTCACGTTGTTCTTTTCAGTGTTATTTTAATTGCATCATCATGTTCATTTAAAGTTTAACTATTTTCAAAACAAAAGATTTTTCACTGAGTTTCTAAAATGAACTATAAATAAAAATAAATTGCATCTACATTCTCATAGATCTAATTCTAAACAGCATGATGATGCTACTGTAGTACACTCAATGTCACATGCTATTATTGTAACTGATAGTTTTGGTTTAACATTCTATACAGCCCATTTAGAGTTTTTATTTATCCTTTTATTTAGAGATGCCCGATATTATTGGTCAATATTAGCATTAAATGTAATACTGAACATTATTGGTATCAGTTTCTACTCTTTCAAACTAAATGCAAACATATGACAGCTTAGAAATCATTTCTGGGGAGTTTTTAGTTTGCCTGGCACAACTGAAATTTAAAATAGTTGTAAATTTATCCAGATAATGTTTTAAGTTTAAAGTATTCATAATAGGAGATATGGGATGCTAGTGTAACATCCAGAAAGGGTCCGTTTTCACCTTTATATTGACCTGCATAGTGACCGGTCATATACAGAACTAATTGCACTATCTAGGTGGATTTTCTTTCTATTTTCTACAACCCAAAAGATTCTGCTGTGCTTGTTCCACAAGATAACAGGATGCGTTCTCTCCCAATGTCTCCAAACATAGCTTTCCCCGTAATCTCAGACTGCTGGATTCCTCCCTCTGAATATAAAGCTGATGTGGCCGAGAGCGTAGGTTAACGAGGGCGCCGATTAGAAGAGCTCGTCATTCCACGGCTTCCACGTCTGGTGTGTTCTGGGCGTTAGGGGAAGCATAAATTCTGAAAGGTTACCTATTTGGTATCACAGAGCAGGGTCAGATAGTCGAATGAAAGCATTTCTAAGTTACTTTCAAAATTTGAAACTACATAGCCCACCTATAAACTCTATAGTGGCTTTGTTGGCGTACCTCTAACAGACCAGCAGCAGAAGTAAAATACTTGAACTAGATTAACAATTTTAGACTCTCTGGGAAATGGTTGAATTGTACCCATAACGCAGCTCGTGATCATCTCGACAGCCTTGATAATAAAATCTTAAAGGTTTAAGTAAAATGATCAGGCTTCTAATTGGCAATCCCCGAGAGGGCAGCATAACTCGTATTCACAGAAAAAAATACATGACTTGAAAAAATAGGTGCACAAAAATCGCACACATGCAAAATGTTATTTAACAAACACTCCAGAGAGACAGGCATCTTCAAAGCCGATGTAGAGAAGAGAAAGGTGATGTGCTGCTTCTGCGTCTGTAACAGTGGATCCATACGTTTGCAAGTGGTTGGCTGGCAGATTGCTTTGCCTGTAGATCAGTCCCTACTGACAAGTCTAGATGCCTTCAATGCCCAAAGAGGTTTGGTATCTCAAACAGCAAACACCCACAACACATCAAATGTGACTTTAGAAGATGATCATTGATGGGGAGGATGAGGAGGTATCCCATAATGTCTATGAGTGACTCACACATTTCCCAAGCTGCTGTCTGCACTTTGCCAAAATAGGCTGTGGATGATTATAATGGCAAATAGAAAATATGGTTGGAGATGGATTCAGGAGGTTCATGCTATACAGGATAGGTTAGGGCAGGGGTCGGCAACCTGTGCCCATCAAAGAGCCATTATTACCCGCTTCCCACAGTAAAGAAAACACTGGGAGCCACAGCAGCCGCGGCATTGTGGGCGGGGCCTACCCTCAGACAGGGTGAGGTGTTTGTAGGTGGGGAAGGTCAGAAAAGGATCCGATCATTTTGTTTTTCCCTCATTTACAGTGACGGAGATACCGATGCAGTGCGCCTGGCTCTGGTGTTGATCAAGTTAAATTTGATCTCTCTGCAAAAATTTTCACAAGAAAACAGAACAGTTAAAAGCAGGCTTGTGCTGACCGGACAGTTCCCGGAAAGAATTACCCCGCCGCATGCAGACAAACTGACATTTTATTCTACGCACATCGCAGATGTAGCTAAAAGATTCCCATCTGAACAGCTGAGCTGGACACTGCTCAGCGCAGCTCGCTGTCAGCGTGTACTACATAAGGTCCACAGCGAGCTGAAGATGTGGAGAGGGGCTTGGAGCGCGTCGCAGAACCAGAGCGCATGCAGGAAGATTCCTCCGACTGAAGCGAGACTTGTCACTTAGAAAATGTTCCCTGATGATGAAACTTTGGCTGAATAGCGCTTGTTCCTGTCTCCAATGTGGCGACACATCCAGGAGCCGTCTGAGGAGAATCCCAGAATCTCACATCCTCTTCAGCTCAGAACACGCCTATGATTACGCACAAGCGTGACGCGTCTACCCGGTCTCACAGTAAGACCGGGTTGGAACTGTTCAGGTTCACGCAGACAATCTTTACGTTTATAATTAGCTTACAGATGTAAAATTAATGCAGTAAAATATAAAGCTTTTTATTTAAATATCCATTCATTATTTTACAAGCACAGAGAGCCGCATCAGATGGATGGAAGAGCCGCATGCGGCTCCAGAGCCGCGGGTTGCCGACCCCCGTGTTAGGAAATGGGAATTTGACACTCAGATCACCATGATGGAAACAAAAATACTCTGAAACCAGCAAGACTTCAAAGCAAGGACATTAAAAAACTGTTCAGTGTTAAAGAGCACAGGTTTATGGGTGTGGTGAAAGCAGGTTATGTCACATGTTGAATCAACACAAATGAGAAACTTACCCCACTGCAAAGGTGCGAGCTGTAGGTGCTCCAGGACCAGCTGGTTGAGGGCTCCCTCCACACTAGCCTCTCCACAGCGCTGCAGGGAAGGGTGGGGGGTGTTAAGGACAATAAGAACCCTCAAGCTACCGGGGGACGCAAGCGGTTGATTACTTTTCACAAACATCAACTTTCCTCTTACTTTTCCTCATATAAAAACCAACAATTGACAAAGACTTGTTGTTTAACCTTCACTTAGATGTCCTTTGATTTGGGTGTTGGTGTGTTCCAACAATCAGCCAGCAGACATGATCATGCAACTTCTGAGTTATGCATCCATTAAGATGTCAAACAAACTGGAAGCATGTTTTAAAATATGACATTATCAAACTAATAATGCTTTTGAATGCATGAACAATGCAAGAACACACAGAATGTGTGTGTGATGATCCGAACACCGTTTACACAGCTGACATTTGGAATAATAGGTTGGGAATGAAGCACCAAATGCCCCCAACATGTGTCTATTAACCTCAGAGGGAGAGAAAAGAGTGAGTGCAGAGGGAGAGGGAACATCCATGGACAAATGAAATCCATTGTGTTGGGAAGATCTTATGCTTGACTGTAAACATTTAAATGTCTGAATCATAGAACGAGTCGTGTGTGTGGCCCTGATCTACTGTAGGACACCGGTTCATTTAGTCACAAAGTACTCAAAACAGGCCAACGTCTTCCTTAGATTACTGAAATCTTCCCCTTTGTGTGTGCCCACAGTCCACCGCAACTCCATTCCTATCAACAAATTATGAGTGAAAATAATCACCCAACACAGGAGTACCGTAATAATTAAAATGGTGTTTAGTTTGCTCAAGGCTAAGCAGACTGTAATCAAATCTCCCATTTGTCCTTCTTTTCTCATGTCATTTAGGAAAATGTACAGTAAAGAAGAACTGCGCAGACAGCCACGTTCTCATTCACACAGGAAGATGTGTCCATGTGCAGGAAACGATAACATCAGGAGTGAAGTGATAATAACAGGACACATGTGGTTCTGATCTGTTGACACTAGATTAGCGACAGTTCCGTCTAAACAGAGCCAATCTGAAGAGGATCAGCTGTAAGTACCATCAGCTGCTTTACGACTCTTCTCAGAGACCGTGGAGTGCCCGGGGTGGGGTGGGGTGGTATTTGGAACCAAACTTGTGGTGGAAAGATGCGGAAAGTGTGAGGAAGCCTCGCTGGAAATGGGACAGCTCTTGACTGCTACTCATGCTAGCTGGGATCAGACTGATGAAGTGGGTATCAAGTCTCCCCCAGGGCTCTTCATTTATATTACTGGTACACAATAAAGCCCATATGAGGCCACGTTTGTTCTCTTTTGTTATCCGACAGAAGAGTAAACAAAGGCATCAGTGCGTACTCACACGTTACCAGTCTGTGCCAATCTTGTGCTTCCCAGAGTGAAGAATGAAAAATCTCCCTTCATTATTGCCTCCTACACGACGCCAAAGCCTGACAGATAAAACATCGTTTCATCAATAACTGCTTACTACAGAAGCCAGTTTCTACCTCTCTAAATATGAAACTGTCATCTGATGAATGATTGGAAAAAACAAGGCGTGATGGACGAAGCCAGCGGGCGATTATGTAACGCACAGAGTGGAACTCCTTCACGGCGTCGGTGAGAGCCCAGAGGTTTGAGCGACACCGTCCAACAGATGAGCGAGTGAGTGTGGAGGTTGTTCTGAGCAAACCTACTAGTTTAAATCTGCTGGATCACGGTCACAGATTATAAAACACCACACAGATCAATACTACCCTCCAACTCTCTGGTTTGCCACCTAATTACTATAATAATCACATATTTGTATGATTCAGACATAACAAGTGGAATATCGCTCAAAAAGCAAAGGCAACAGCTGGCAGTTGTTATTATGCTAGAGCATGGATGGCGGGGTGCGAGGCCGGCAATCGAAACATTTGGACTCAATAAAGATTTAAGGAAAGACAAAATAATCTTTTCAATAGACAAATGTTATTTTATAACATTTCTCCATGTGTCAGTGACCAAACATCTATGTGTATATATATATATATATATATATATATGTGTGTGTGTGTGTACTAGTTTACTGAATACGAATAGAACTATTTGTGTTTTTAAGGGTTTAAAAGGTATAAGTTGAAAATCTGAACACATATCACATTTGTTCTGTGACAGGGTGATATGTAACACTTTTGTATTCTAACCCAAACTGTTTTCAAAAGGCCTAAAGACACATTTATATTTTTATGAAACAAACTCATTAGTTTAGATGAAACACAAAACTAAAAGACATTTTGACGTAAACATTTCAGAATCTGAAAGTAAAAAAACATGTGGTCATTTAGTTTTCCATCTGTCAGGTCAAGCAAGCAGAAAGCCTCCAGATGTGCTGCAGCACTGCCCAAGCTGATAAAACTAACATCATGCAGATGTAACGCTGGCTAAAGTCGATTTGATCAGGAGAAACTTTACAACACACTAGTCTGTGCTGTTTATTTTGGTTGTGATGTCCAACAAGCAGCCTTTAAAAGGATATAATGCTCCAACATATCTGCAGCTTGCTGTTGATCTGGCAGCCTCGGGCATGCTGCCGCTCCTCCTCCAGCTGTTTGGGGTTAGTGAAGTGAGCCGTCTCCTGGTCCAGCTGTGGCAGGCTCTCAAAGTCAAACTTGTCCACTTGGATAGCCATTCTGTAAAAAAGGGACAGGAGAAACTTAAATAAGAGCTAAAACATAATAAAAAGAAACCTTTTAAGATATAAAAAAGCCTAAGATCACTTGTAAAAGTTTAATATGTGAAGTGCTTTAGTGTTGGGCCTAAACCAGGGGTCGACAACATGTTCCCATCAAAGAGCCATTATTACCCGTTTCCCACAGTAAAGAAAACACCGCAGCAGCCGCGGCGTTGTGGGCGGGGCCTACCCTCAGACAGCAGAGCGCTGCTCACAACAGGTGACAGCAGCCGGTACCGGTCGCTCGTGTACGTCAAAGTTATCTTTCATAAGACGATAATCAATAAAACGATTTATATAAAGTGGATCCAGAAGTTGTAGCCCGTCTCTGCTACAATATTTAGATATTTGTCACCCTGTTGGTGGTTTTACTGAGCAGGTGCCACTTTTGTCATACGTTTCTTTTTAAAACATGTTTAGACTGTTCAGAATACAAATCCAGGCTCTGTCACGTTTGATTGTTGTAATTAAACTTTGTAGGTGGGGACGGTCAGAAAAGGATCCGATCATTTTGTTTTTCCCTCATTTACAGTGACAGAGATAACGGCGCAGTGCGCCTGGCTCTGGTGGTAATCAAGTTAAATTATATCTCTTTGCAACAATTTTCACAAGAAAACAGAACAGTTAAAAGCAGGCTTGTGTTGACCGGACAGTTCCCGTATTTGACCGTTTATTTTGATGGAGAAAGAATAGAAAGAATTACCCCGACGCATGCAGACGAACTGACACTTTATTCTACGCACATCGCAGATGTAGCTAAATCACCCAAGAAAAGATTCCCATCTGAACATCTGAGCTGGACACTGCTCAGCGCAGCTCGCTGTCAGCGTGTACTACATAAGGTACACAGCGAGCTGAAGTTGTGGAGAGGGACTTGGAGCGCGTCGCAGAACCAGAGCACATGCAGGAAGATTCCTCCCACTGAAGCGAGACTTGTCACTTAGAAAATGTTCCCTGATGATGAAACTTTGGCTGAATAGCGCTTGTTCCTATCTCCAATGTGGCGTCACATCCAGGAGCCGTCTGAGGAGAAGCCCAGAATCTCACATCCTCTTCAGCTCAGAATGCGCCGATATCCCCATCCCTGCATATTTGTCTCCTCCAGCTCCCTCACATCATCACACAAACATGCACATAGGACCCTGGGGGGTGGGCAAGTCAGGGAGTGTGGGCATGGACCCCATTTCCGCATTCCTGTGGCAACCTGCCCCCCAATTTTATTTGCACCTTATACACTTCCACTGAAGACATTCCACACAAACACACTCTTAGGGCCTTGGGAGTGAGCACATTAAACGACATTTGGCAGGGGGATTTCTCAGCCTCCTCCCGGGTGCCGGTGCCCACTTCCAATTTTAAACTGCACTTAGACACCGAGGGCTGTGGGTGTAAGTGGGGTGGTGCGGTGGCATCAGCTGGCATAGGCCGGATGATGCCCGCACTGCCCGCTCACCACAGCCATGGAATAGACCTCATCAACACACAACACTATATTGGAGCAGGCGGAGGGAGACTAGGGGTCTTAGCCACCTCTGTTGTTGCTTGGCTTCCTGGGGCTGGAGGCTAGGAGGGAGATCTGGCCGTCTGGTTGGGGTCTGGGGTGGTGGGTTTCTGTGCTCAGCGTTGGGCGGGGGAGCCTGCTCATCAGCACCCCAGCAGAAAGGGTCAAACTCTGGTAACCGGTGATGGTTGTACCCCATGTGCAGCAGTACCGGGACCAGAGTGAATAGGGTGTGTATGGGGAGCATGAGTGGGTGTCCGGCGTGCATTTTTGTAAGTCTTGGGTTGTATGTGCATGTGTGAGCATGAGGGAGGGAGTGTGTGACTGTGTTTGTGTATGACTGTATATGTCAGGTGGGGCCTTTGACTCCTCCCCTCTCCTGGAACTTCTCTTGATGATATAGATCTTCGTCCCCCCTCCCCCTGCCACACCTGGTGTGGGGTGTAGTGCCTTGGTCTGCCTCAGTGTTCGTGGCAACCGGGTCAGGGGGTTTAAGGTTTTGGCATCTGCCTGATAGATCCCGGTGGCTGCCTGGTGGGGTCTGGGTCCCTGGCGGGGGTGGTCGTCCCTAGGTCCCGGGTCGCTGGGTCCGGGGTCGCTGGGTCCCGGGACTCTGCCGGCTGCTGGTTGTGACCCCCCGGGGTGATCCTCTGTGCCTCTGGAGGGGGGCGGGGGCCTTTCTGGTTGCAGTCTCCTTGGGGTTCCTGTGTTCTGGGGCAGCGCCTGGATCTCTGGGACTTGGAGCTCCCCCCGTCTCCTACACATCTTTAGGGGGCGGATCTGTGGTCCCTCACACTCTCTGTTGGACGCTCCTATAGAGAAACCTTACATAAACAAGAGCGTGTACACACACAGGTGCTCACATGGTGCTCTCAAAAGTATGGACTTGGGCACGTTAAACACAGGTCTTAAGACTATGGTGGGCACTTAATGCACTGTGATTTATTATCGTGATTCTTCAGTTAAGCAATGTTGATTATATATATATATTTTTTTTCTTTTCATCAAGTTGACGCAGTGATAGCTAGATCTTGTTGTATTGTTGTTGTGTCCCTTTTTTTTTTTTGCTTTTTTTCTTGTCTCTTTCTGCAGGTCTAGAAGCAGACTCTTGTTCATTATTGTTTATTTTTGTGGAACCCCCCCCCCCCACACACACACACACACACACACACACACACCTTTTGTCTTTTCCTTTCTCTTTCACCTCTGTCTCCGTGTCTGGTCGGAATTACAAAGCATTCAACAACAACAACAATAAAGTTTTAAGTATCAGGCGTGACATTAAAAGCAGACGCTTTGATGCTCCACCTGAGAGTAAATCTGTAAGGCTTGTCACCAGCATTCAGACATCAATTCTGCTTGCTTCACAGCCAGACAGGACACGGTAAATAAAGAAACATAATAAATAAATAAAAAGAAAGCGCTGATATGATTACGCACAAGCGTGACGCGTCAACACGGTCACACAGTAAGACCGGGTTGGACCTGTTCAGGTTCACGCAGACAATCTTTACATTTAGAATTGGCATACAGATGTAAAATTAATGCAGTAAAATAAAAAGCTTTTTATTTAAATATCCATTCATTATTTTACAAACACAGAGAGCCGCATCAGATGGATGGAAGAGCCGCATGCGGCTCCAGAGCCGAGGGTCGCCGACCCCCGGTCTAAGTGATTTGAATACAAAGCTATTGGAGAAAAAAAATCACATCTATATCCAACTAACAATATTCAGGCTCACACATTTGAGTAAGATAATTGGTTCATTGGAAACTGTAGAGAGAGTGCATGTGAACATTTTCATTTAACCGCACCTTTATCGTTTTCCTGCTAAATCACACTGAAAAAACAAACAAGCAGAAAAACATTCAGGATTATTCAGACACGCATGCATCAAAGCCAGGTGTAGGAAAATTAATTAAACATTTAGGACTTGAAAACGTCTGGCAGTACAATGCTGCACTTAAATTCATCCATCTTTGAAGATGACTGACACTAGGTTCATGTTGCTGACTCAAGTCCTTTCTTCAAACGGAAGCTGCATTTCATTTAGAGTATCTTCAGAAGGCTGTGTGCTGGCTGCCTTCAGACCTATGGTCACATCCAAATGTCAGAAATGGCAGCAATAGGAAGAGCTATGCTTCTGAAGCCATGCTATCATGGTAACACAATGGTGTTCTATGTTTAGCTTTCTGTTAAACAAGAACCAACTTCCTAAGTTGTACCAAGTTAGTAAAGTTATCGGCACTACTACTTAAACCTTTTCTTTTCTTATTTTTAACTCAAAATTTTCATCTTTTATCTGTTTATGAAATTTTATAATTTGATGTCTTTATTTTTTCTGATGTTAATCTATTTCTGTTTGGGGATCATTGATTTTATGACTTATGATTTTGTGTTGATCTATGTGAAGCACTTTGTGATTCTGTCTGTGATAAGTGCTTAAAAGTAAAATCTACTTAATTACTCACTACAAGGTGATAACAGGTGTAATAACTATAATAAATTAGATTTTTATAGCATGTTTATAGGCATCTAAAGCATTTTTCACGCACTCACACATTCATGCACTGCTGGTGATGGTAAGCTACTGCATAGCCACAGCTGAGGTGAGGTTGCCATCTTTTGGCATCGGCGCCTCTGACCACCACCAACACAGGCGTACAGCAGAATACCCTGGCAGGAGCTGGGATCAGCCGCTGGATCCTCTGGTCGCTTTATGCCATAGCCATCCTGAGGCAGGGTCATCTAAAGTCATGGCTTGCATAAATATTTTCAACTTTTACTGCCCCCCCCCCCCCCCCCCAAAAAAACCTATTCACAAGTGGTTTATGTTTTAATACATTTTTAAACCGTGTAACGCTGCAGAGTTCTCAGTAGCTAATTCTAACCCAAGCCTGTACAGTTTGCCTCCCCACACACCATCGAGCCCCCCCCCCCCCCCCATTACTGCTGGCTGACTATGATGTGTTTTTGGCTTCTTGTTTCCTTCTTCAGTTCCTCCAGTACTTCCCTTCCCACCCACAAAGAGGATGCATTAAAACCTGGTGTTTTTCTGAGCTCCAGTTGGACTCTACTGAATGTTTCTTGGTCTTAAAGTTTTAAACATGGAAACATTTATTCATGTTTAGCTGCTTTGTTTTACTAATCAGAGCCTGGTGTGAACCAGCAGCCATCGACGTTTTCCCTTGTTTATTCTTTTGATGCATTTTCTTCTGACTTTGCACGGCTCACTTCATCAGGGAATGTGGATTGTTGTTTCGTGAATAAGTACCAAGGGGAAATGCCCTGGTGACTCACATTCATAGTTTTATAGACTAAAACGAAAAACACCTGCAGCGTTCTGAAACCCGAGCAACTTGAGCAGCTGTGATCTGGACCAAGCTGAGCCAATCACCAAGAGGTGTCTTTACCCTACAGGAGATCCACTTCTGGTCTTCTAAGTGATCATCACTGGTGACTAATCCCTTCCCCTCGAAGCCATGCTTTCATGACCCTGACCCTTCAGAAGAGTGCTTATGACCCGATGCTGTTTTAAATCACAATGTCCATCTCACCAGAAAGGTAAAAGCACGTATTTGAAACAGACGTGCTACTGTGCCAATACTATTTTCTTTAATAATTAAATTAGTCCTTAGCAGCTTACAATTCAGGTTAACCACTTTCTTCCTTTATTTAAAATTACTGAGTCAATTTTGTTTGTTTAACCCAAAATGCTGTTTTCATTCATTAAATTTTGATATTAAATAAGAAATCATTCTCTTAATTCTCAAGTATAACATGTTTACATGATAATTATCAGTGAATAATCCCTGTATATTTTCAAATGTCACTTTTAATAATGCTGGGATCCCTAAGCTGTTAGGCATACAGTTGAGATCATGTATTTATTATGAATTCCCCAAAAGCAAAGGTGCAAATAGGTGGAAAAAGCCGTTAGAGCAAGCTAAATTTTGAAAGGAAAGAAAATTAAAAAAATAAACAAAGGTCCGACCCGTTTTCTGGCTCCCCACTAGAGTCACGTAACCTGATGGCAACAGAATATGATACAACACCAGCTTGTAACACACAAGTGCAGACCAGCAGCCATGTTGAATAGTTACCATGAAGTCAGAGTTTACAAAACCAACTCCGAACCAAATGGAACCTCTTCTTACTCACTTGATTTCAGAGGCGATTACAAGTTTGTATTTTCTTCAACAAAACATTTAATTTATTGGTTGCCATCGGAATATGAAGAGCGTTTCAAGCAATAAGGCAAGAGGTGTTCCAGAAACACATCTGACAGCCTTTATTATATGTGTGTTTACAACGCTTCATGTTTCAAATATGATTCTTGGTCATAAGCTATGGGTGCTGTCATGAATACTCCTCTGCAGAGTTTCTGGATTCATTCTCAGGGATGGTATCTGATTATTTGGATGGAGCTCGGAATAGAGCTGCATCAGTGTTTTACCACGGAATGCACTTAAGAAAGTTTAGGTATCTGGTAAGGATGTCTGGTGAAGGCCACTGGAGGGAGATGTTTTGGATATGCCCCACTAACAAGAGGCTCCAGGGGCAGATCTAGAACTCATAAAGAGATTATGGCTCACAGATACATCTGAAAACACCCAGATGATCTGGAAGAGGTTAGGGTTAGGGTTAGGCTTAAGCTGAAGTCCCTGAATCCTAGCTCCTAACAGAAATAACATGATGAATAAATGAATGAATTGACTACAGTTAGGGTAGAGGTGTAATGTAAAAATCCAAAGATGACACAAGTCAACCAAGTTTGATGGCCTTGTTGTCAAGTTATGGATGTCTAAAAGGAATATACCAAAAATATGTATTAAATATTATTTTGGCGAACTTGAGATGAATAAATTCAGTTCAAAAGCAGAAAAGTAAACACCGCAGGTCTCCGTTTGGTTAAAGAGAAGGCATTCTCAACCCTAACCCACTGACCTCAACATACCAACACTAGTTTTAAAAGGTTATTTGCAAATCTATTGTTTGCATATCTGTCTATGGTTGTGCATGGACTGTGATAAATTATTAGACGGGTTATGATCTGTGCAAACTTGTGGGTGGATTACAAATGACCAGGCTTGATTTATAACAGACAACTAAATGACACCAGGATAGCAGTGGATCGTTTTAGGCAACACTGTAAGAGTGTGGAAATAATGATAATAATTAAACGTACTGCACAAAGAAAATAACAAATAGTGAAACAATGCAAATGCATGAGCTCCTTGCACTTGTTAGATGTAACAATAAGCAATTTTAGTAAATTATAATGTGTATCCAGAACACAATGACTATTATTTTCCAAAAAGGTTCTTGGGTTTCTGCAGTGATAGCAGCCAGTTAACTATGGTGAGATAGTAGCAGTCTGTATTGAGTCCGTAGGTCCAGACCATGTCTGTAGGACGTCCAAACTAGGTTGTTGCACAGTGGGAAAAAGGATTAGGTTGCAGGGTTTTCTTCTGATTTCACAAATTAAATGACATAATTGTTTTTATGCAAGCTAAGCAAGTAAAATTTAGTAAATGTGCTGAATCATGGATCTTGCCTTAAACTTCATTATCAGGAAAAAAAACTACTAAATCTGTGTTACTTCATATATTTGACAGGTAATTGCTCCAGAAGCAAGAAGATCTGTTGGGTATTGTTTAATCTTTCCATACTTTTGGCTTCAGACAGAAACACCAAAACATGTATTTGATTCATTTTAACAAATCTGTTTAAAATGACTCAAATATCTAATGGTGCTAAACTACTTTCAACTCAAGTCTTTCAAGTTAAACAGCTAATGTCCAATATAAGTGCAGCTGAAACCAGAATAATTAGAATACGGTGCAAAAGTTTATTTATGTCAGTAATTCTACTTAAAAAGTGAAAGGAATATATGCAGTACCCGCTCCAGGTGGGCTCTCGACAGCATGGGCTTGATTTTAGCAAGGCGTCTCAGGTGAAAGAAACTGGACCGGACCACAGAGTTGATGTGAGCATCAAATTTAAGTCCAGCATCAAGTTTCACCCCCAAACTGGTAACAACTGGTTTTGAGTAGGGAGAAAGAGGGCCAAGATCAGCATAACGATCCACATTCCTGCTGTTGGGGTGAAAAACAATGAGCTCTGTCTTTCCCTCATTCAGATGTAGATAGTTGGCCATATCTATATCTAGATAGATATATCCCCAGTCTCATGTCTCAGTCATGCTGGACTGTTGGATGAAGCAGGCTAAAGGCTAAGGTTGAGCTAACGGTGATTTATGAGGGAAATAATCACCGCTAAAGATATCTCAAGCTACTTTTTCAATCACCCGTAACTCGGCATTACAGTGAAATGAATGTGTGAAGTGAATAATAGATCAATTGTGATGTTTCACTTCTATTAATGAGTCGTCCAGAACGATAACAGCAAGCTAACAGGAAGAAGGCAAACAACCCCACTTCCTCTAATGACGAAGTAAATAGTACCGTATTGAGTGTGATAAGTGCTCACACTGTTATACACCCAGGGGTGCCAACACCCGATACAAAAATCTCAAGTACTTATCAAATTACTGTGAATTACTCATCTTTACTTGTCATACAGGAACTTCTGGTGCCGATCAGTAACTGGCAACAGCCATGAAACTCAGTAAATGGGAGTGAGATAAACACTTTTTAAGAAAATGGGTTGCGGTGCCCACATTTGACCACAAGATTTCAGTCTTGCTTCATTAAATAAAACAAAACAAGAAAAGTAAATGCATCAGCTGGGCAAGAGGTTGTGCACCAAGGTCTAGTTGTTGAGACGTTGGAACTAAAACCTAAGCTGTACTCCTCTGTCTGCATGGGTACAGGGACACACAACGCTATTACGCATCAGCGCCAAGACGGAGACATGCTCAACTTCCCAACTATCCGTCAAAAGTGATGGAGACCGCAAGCTTGTGTGTTGTCCACAACATCGCCATTCCCCCTCGACAAAATAAAACAAGATGAAGAAGCAGACAGGGAGCAGATTGAAGAGCGTCTCGCGAGAATATCTGAAAACTTCAACGTTTATTGACCTATGACTAAAGTAGAACAACTATACTCAGCAAACCTTTTATTTGTGGATGGAAATGACGAGAAACACGACTTTAGAGGTGGAAACTGCATGAAGAGGCGGAGGAGAGAACGGGACAAATTTGCCCACGTTAAAAAGTTTCTGAAAAATAATGTAAACAGAACAGTACGTACGCTATCGTGGACTGGATACGTGAGTGTGACGGTTGCAGGATAACCCAGAAAGTGCTATGCCCCCCATTGTTCTGGCGGAGGCAAAACGTCTTCATCAATGCGTGTGCGAAACTCCGCACTCGAGCAGATGGAGAAGTAAAAATCAGCCCACTGGATTTCTTCGGACATCTAAAGGAAAAGTAGGACTGCTAAATGTCATCTTGTCCACATGATGTGACTCCTGACACCACGCGGCTAATTACCACCATGCTGAAACGAGCTGTGGCAGGACCGTCACAGCAATGGTAGCAATAACCATCTTAGGATGAGCAAAATGACCCCTTCCCAATGAAATACCGTGTTGCCTCAGACCAAAAGCACATGATAATCATGTTAGAGCATATGTTTCATCAGATCACTGCAAAGCCATGAGTCATTTCAGGGGCCAGGTCCATGAGCCCGTCTGTGCCGGTGTGCTTCAAACACCTCAGAGGTGTGCAGATGCAAGCAAACCTGATTACACAGACACTAACGTTAGCCACATGATGAGGGAGAAAAAGAGATGATGAATGGCCTTTTCCAGGCAGCGCCGGTTTTATTCAATCCAACATTTTTACCAAAGGTGGCTGAACTCCCTTTTTTGTTTTCAGAAGACATGTCACCTCTCATCTGTGGCGCTCACCCAATACCCAGTGTTACAGATGAGAAAACCATGTGCTATCATCATTTGTCCGATCTGTTTTGCATTTCTTAACAACCAGTCGCTGTGCTGTGTCCCTGGGGAGAAGCTACGAGCAGAAAAACGTGCTCAATAAAGGCATCTTACAGTTATTTTTAGCTCTCGTGCAGGAGCTGGCGGGTGGAGATGCAAAGAGCGCTGCACAGAGGCAGGCTAGAGCGTGGGTCTATTTTTAGACTGTGGCTGACTAGAGTAACCCTTTGTTTGCAGCAGCTGTAGATGTAACTATCCTCCACCCGTTAGTGTTCTCATCAGCATGCAGAGTGTCTGTAAAACAAACCCATGTTACTGTAGACAAATGTGTATGAAAGAATGCCTGCATGGACACGGCTGTCGTTACGGGTGAAGCTCTACACCAACCAGAGGCTGCCTCTGGGTGCTAGTTTTGCTCACACCTGGAGCTAATCTGCTGACAGAACGAGAGGGTGTGTAACTAAAGCCTCCAGCAGATCAGAAACGCTGCTGCATGAGAATACGCATGTGATTCAAGTGCTTCTGCAACTGCACTGATCAACAGAACGATCCACGTGTTCAGTCATAGGGATCACGAAGTCCAAGGGGAAGTTAAAATGAAATGTGAGGTGAATGTGTTGTCTATCACACTGGAACACAATCAGCTATCTCTGAAATATCAATAAGCAAAGCACACATGTGCAAAGACTCAAAAGAATAAGGAATTATGCTTGCTGTTCTGTCTGAAAGGAGATGTGAGCGTAGAGAGCCCCTGCTAGACCTTCAGTAACCCATCCACAGCGAGGAAGCGGGGCGAAACTGCCCTCCAGGGAACGCATGATTTCAAGAAACCACGAGGAGGGGAAGGACGCGTTCCCTGCAGATGCAGAAAAAAATGAAAGTGAAGAGAAGTTGAACTGAAAGGAGGCTGAGCAGCAGACAAATATCTCAGCAGCCTGAAAGTTTTAGTGCATACATAAGAGCACAGGCCTTCACCGGGCTAGAACTGCACAGTAGTATTCACACACGACGCTGCAAACGTTCTCAGTGAGATAACGGACTGCAGGAGCATCACGTGCTCTGCTGCAACAACAAAAACTCATACAACTTGGGGAAAGGTGGTCACCATGGTAACAAGCTTTGTTTGAAAAGCTTATGCAATGAGGTGTGCATGTTCCGGTGTGCACAGCCAAAAGGCAGAGAGGGTGGAGAGGAGACCGCTGTCGTGTGCAGATTGCTGCTATGCTGCTGCTGTTACTGAGCCGGAGCAGCTGGTGGAGAGCAGTCAGCGCCCTAATGATACGTAATGGCAGTATGAACACACCACATGACCTGGCAGGCTATGATGTATGCCATTTTCTTTAAAAGTAGAGTTATTTTTGATCAAATACAAACAAAAAACCCACCTGGTCTCAGAATGACTGGTCGGGAGGGCTGTGGAACATTAGATGAATCACAAGTCACACACACACAAAGATGTTTAAGTAAATTAACATATCACGGCTACAACCATGGGGTTATATTTGGCTGCACATTTTACAGTCAGAGAGAATATACAGTATAGTTTTAACTGGAACTGTGCCCTGAGATACGCTCTGAGTGGCAGCAGGAGAGCGAAGGTTATCGTGAACCCGTCGTCATCGAAACAAACCGTCCGCTCACCACAGCCGCCTACATCTGCTCCCGTTCTACTCTCTTCCTTCAACTATTCATTTGTTTTTCCCAATAATTAATAACAAAGAGGAGGTAGCAGGGCAGAGTAGCTGGTGATAACTTGGAGGATGGGCTGAGTCTAAGCACAGTCACTTTACTTTTTATTTTTAACTCCATCCTAGAAATGTGCTTCATGGTTTGTGAAAATATCAGTCAGTAAATCCAAGAATTTGCTCTCCAAAAGAGGTGTAAGAAAGTGACAGCAGAAGCTACAGGTCTGCACCTGACTGAAGAAAAGATGATGTGTTAACCAATTACCTGCAGTCACGTATCATGCATTTAAGGTGCAATGTGTAGGAATGAAGTAAGAATGACAAATGTGGTCAAATGTGGTTCCTGCACGCCATTTTCAACACTGACGTGCTTTATTATCAATCATTTGTCTACTATCCTTCAAATATTAACAGTGGCAGCGGGAAACTGTGTCCACTGAGGTGCTGTGATAGTGACTGGTAATGCCATCAGGTGAGCTGTTTCATGAGAAAGAAATCACTCTTACTGTGAGCTCTGCCATGCTGGAAAAACCAACCATTGGTGCCCGGCTGTGCTTCCTGTGAAATGTCCTGATAGCTAGCTGGTAAGTCTCAGGAGGAAGCCCTTAATGAGGGTCCTTCTACACAAAGTCACAGTATGAAAACACCAGACTCAGAGTAGCAGCTGACTAACCCGCTTGTGCCAGAGAGGCAGTCGCACCAAAAGCAGCTGTGCTTCAGACAGCATCTTCCCCTGCTCACACATACAACATATAGCGGGTAGTCATTACCATTCAACAACTCTCAAATAAAAGCTGCAGGATTCTTCAGTTCTATGAATTTATTGTGAATATTTAAATGCTGACTGGTTGTTAATGCTAGCATGGAAACTCACGGATGTCACTTGGGACTTGCTAACTACTGAAATAGCATTCAAAGTAATATGAACACGTATGTGATCAAAGAAGTGACAGTTAACCCCGAGGGGGCATACACAACATTTTGTTAAACTTCCAACTAGGGATGTAAGAAAATATCGATTTTGCAATATATCGTGATATTTTTTCCTGCAATATTATATCGATATGCAAAAGCTGTGTATCTAATGCTTGGCAGAATTTATATACAAACATTCATGTATTTTCTTTTCTTTTGGTGCACTTCAAATGTCGACTATTAGTTTGCAGCAGTGTGAAATGGGTTTTGTTTCCACCACTGAAATGTAAATCCCTTTATTATGGTTCAGATACCTCATGTTAAACATGTCAAGTGTCAGTTTGGACGGTTTATTGAACTTTCCTATAATAAATCCAGTCAAAAAAATGGCTAATATCGTCTGACTGAACGTATCACAATATATCATGATACAAGGTATCGTCTCCCTGGTATCGTGATACGTATCGTATCGCCAGATTTTCACCACTACACATCCCTACCTCCAACCTTCTTGCTGCAAGGTGAAAAATATGTTAGCTGTGCCACCATGACGCCATTATTCTGAAGCCATTTATGTAAAAGCTATAAATGCCTTTTATTGGAGGCTACAAATGCAAACTGCCCACCGTTTTCATAGTGCAAATATAGAAATGTATAGGATAAGTCATGGAAATTCACGGTAGATAGATTTTGCAGTTGTTCATCTGACAATACATAGAAAAAATGTTTTGCAACGTGTGACATATATGTGTGATTCAGGGCGTGAGGTAAGGCTGACCAGAAAACAACCTTTAGAATCATCTTCTGTTCTCTTATTTAACACAGAGCAGTAGTTAGATGTATTTGTACCTTCGGCTGACATGTTTCGGACGGAACTTCCGCCTTCGTCAGAGCCGCCAGCTGTTTGCGGCATACAAACAAACAAACAAACAAACAAAGGCACACAAGAGCAGCAACACAGGAAGAGGAAAGATTCATGAAAAAATCTGTGGTAATGGACCACTGTACAAGGGAAAATCACATCATGGATTGGGAAAGCACACGAATCATAAATACACAACAACAAATATACAGAAGATGGATTAAGGAGGAGACGCAGACACAGCACCATGAACACGTTGGATCACACATGGGATGATGGGATGTGTTATCAGCAGCAAGGATGCAGGAAGCAGAGGGTGACATCATTGCACATAAACGGAAGTGATGCCATGAACAGCTGGCAGATTTGGTAAAGGCGGAAGTTCCGGCTGAAATATGTCCGCCGAAGGTAAAAAGACATCTAACTACTGCACTGTGTTAAATAAGAAAAAAGATTATGAATCAACACGCAGAACAAATGTACAGAAGGATTACTCTTATAGCTCCATTCACTTACATTCATCGTCTTTCGTTTGAAGGGACCAGAAGTGCAGGAGCCTTAGCGCCCTACCAGCAACGCATGCTTTCTACAGAGGTAACCTTTTCTCAATGTGAGAGGATGAAGCTCTTATGTCTACAAATGATCTTCTGCCAGAGATATTTTATAAGGAAACTAGTAGAAAGTTACACGCGGTCCTCTTTTTGAAAATGAAAAATAGTTCAGACTCTGATTTAGTCACGGCGCTCTTTGGGATCCTGAACATCAAAGGGACCATTCACACCTTCCGGGGCTTCTTTTTATTCCACCTGCCGTTAAAGAACATCCTAAAGAGGATAAAGACCTTATAAAACAACAGAAGATAAAAGGAGCACTTTGCTGTGTGTTGTTTAGAAGAACACACACTCCTGAAACTAAAATTACTCCTCAAAGCAAACCAACAACGGGCGACCTGTCCTGAACTACATGTAGGGTGCAAATGGATTTAGCAACGCGTTTCCAAAACACGGACAAATGGATGAAGATGTTAGCAGTCTCGTATTGCTCACAAATATTTTGGTTGAAAATCCTATTTTCTTCTCCACACATGGAAGCTTTTCCTTTCTACGTTCTCCATGATGCCATGGCAAGGCTCAACAGAGACAACTAAAAATCTTTTATCGCAGGAGGGAAGTGCAAATGACTGACAGAGTCATTCTAGCATCTGTCAGAGAGAAGCTATGGATTCACCCGGGCTCGATGAAGACACCACAACACATCTGGAGCCTGACATCTCGTTCCTCATGTAATGGGAATGGAATATGAAATGACAGGGTCATCTGATGTCAACAAGGGATGAGCTGGACAGACAAGCACAGTATTGTTCAACAGAGAGAAGGAATGGGTCTGCAGCCACATTCACCAATACAATGTTTAAGGTAGTCTGAGCTAGATGTGCCTGGTGTCAATAGAACTCATGGCATTCGGATTAAACTGGGCCAAAGATGCCTAAAGGTGGATGAACAACTTACTATGTTGTTAGAATAGGTCAAAGGTAATGGATGAAGTAAAAACTACCAATGTGCTGAAGCCAAGTTCTTAGTCAAATAATTAAAGGCTAAGTTATCTTATAAGGAATGCATGCTGGCATCCATCTTTCATGCCAGACTTTTAACGATTACGTTGAGTAAAGACGATGTTCTTGTCCTTTTATGTGAATCAGGAAAATCCATTGTTTCAATGTGGATGGCACTTCCTGAAGTGCCATTCAGTCCCTGTACCAAAGTAGTGCACGTCTGGTCTGCACAGCGAGTAGTACGCCTTGGTGTGTGGTGGAGGGTGTTTGGTGATGGGAGGATCTGGTCTCTGCGGCATGTGGTCATCTTGATTATATCATGACATCCAGCTCTTGCTGGAGAGGGTTGTAGTTAGGTTTTAGTGAGCATTCGAATCCGAGGCCAAGGTTCTCAAGCAACAAAACGGAGAGATCGCCAACCGTGTGCGAGTGGAGGAGTTCAAGAGTCTTGTTCAAGAGTAAAGCAAAGGAGAAGATGCTGATTGTCATCTTCATGTGTATGTTGAAACAGTTCATAATGAAACTAAAGCAGCTGTGCAAGAGGTTAAAACCTTAGCAAAGGATCAAATGTCAGAGTTTCATGTAAAAGTACATTTGCCTTTGAAATCCACAGGCAGGCGCGTCCATCTAATGCCAAGTAAAAACGGCATCTTTACGGTAGAAAAGCTGCATCTCAAGCATGAAACCATAACACCTAAAGTGCAGACAACTGTCAGCAACTGCTCAAGACTGATGACTTCACGTGAAATATTTGTCTGCAGCAGAAGGCAGTTAGTTGGCTAAAAGGTGGGAGAGCAGTAAAATAATAATGAGTGCCTGGAGGCCGGGAACATGGTTTCTTAGTTTGGAGCTGCATTTCAGCAACTGTCTACTGGTGTTCTTCCTGCTGACAAACACTTATTAATCAGACTTATAACTTATGGATGATTTTTGTGAACATCTACATTTACAGCACTTGTCTAAGGCACGATATCAGAAATTCCTACCAGATTTGTGTTTTTCTTTTCTTTATTTGCTCAAAAAGCACAAATTATTATATTTTAAAATATTCTAAAAGCTCTGATTTAAAACAACTATAGAGCTGACTTTAATTTCACATTTTTAACTTCAGCATGATAATGCCACTGAGAGGTGAAGGATCTAAGCTATTTCAGAAGCTACACAACAGTGAACCACAGGCTGACTTACAACACACTCTGCCAAAATAAACCAGGTAACGCCCGGCTCAAGGTGCTTATAAACATGTTTGATTAAAGGTCATATAAAGAAAACTTCTATGAGCTGCTTCATTCCTCTTTCTCGGTTTCTTCAAAGTGGAAGAAGTACCAACAAGAATGTACAATCGGAGGAGAGAGTACTGCCTCTTTCAGGACGTAAAAATGCCCACGTTACTAATTTCTTACATTATTCAACTCTAATCTCAGGTGACAAAAACCCCAACAGATTACACCAAATCGGTTATTTACCAAACAAATGCCACTCCACAGCTTAAGCTTGGACACAACTGAGTAATGCAACTGGTGTGTGTGGTGTTTTGTGTACTTGAGGTCAGATTTAAACTTTAGAATTTGGTGAAGACATGGGGTCTCCTTTGTTAAATGTTCTTAGGCACAAAACTGGGTCTGACAATTGTTTGTCATTTTCCATGCAAAGTTTGCGATTTAGAAAGGAACACTTAACGGGAGAATGTGTCCAACTTCAAGCAAATATCAAAACTGTTCATGTTTCTGCATTTAAACCTTCACCAGTGCAACCAGTGTAACCCTGGGTACATGGCTGGATTGATGCTTCATTTCATTTGAGATCCCCTTATTGGCTTTCTTCAACAATACTTCCCACTAAAGATCTAAGGACCAGAGATATTTTCATAAATTGTAAATTAAAAATACTACAACCTTTAGAAGTAACACAGACTAGGAGTTCATGTTCAAAATACAGACCAGTGGGTGATGAATGGAAAAGCAGCAGGAGATTACAATCAAAATCTCTTCTGTTACACTCTTAACGACAGGGAAAGATGGTAGCATTGTGATGATTCAAAAGGGTCCATTTTCACCATCAAATCGACACAGTAACCTTTCATACATGCCAGAGCTGCAAAGTCAAGTTTAAACCAGCTGGAGGACCCAGACGCACAAATCAACCTTTTGCTCACTTATTGTTCTTCAACGCAGACATAAATAAACCGTCAAGGTCTCCCGCAAAAGCCCTTCTCTCTCTGCCTGGACTGCTGGATTCCTCACTCTGAATAAAAGTGAATCCCCACGAATCCTACAAGACTTTACATCTTATAAGTTAAATAATCAGATGTGATGAATGAACAAGATGCTTAAATCAAATGCTTGAATAACCTGTGCTTAAACCAATCAATTTGAAACGAATATTGTTCTTACAATGATCCATTTATATCACAAATCACTATGTGTTTTATTTAACACGTTAATCATTATTTACTCTCATACACATTACAATAAGGTACATAGTAAGGTTAAATGCATTTTTGTATGTGAAGGAAGGCGTGGCTTTCTGAGTGTGATTGCCATTTACAGGCCATATATAATTATTTGCTATGGCTTGATTTGAAATAGATGCTTTAAAAACTCCATTGACATACTGAAGGACCATGATGAGGAAAGGACAGGACCATGACACACTTTGCCCAGCAGTCACCCAACAGTCGGTGTGATATTATTCACTGACATGGCTGTGCAGCTGCAAAAATCCACTCTCTGTTTAAAACCTCTAGGAGATCTTACAGTACTACTTGCCATATCCTTGAGGAATGAATCCAAATCTGTAGTCAAAAGCCGAGCTTTTTGAGAAGGTGCTGATTTTAACAGCTTCACATCTGCTCACAGGTCTAAACTACTGAGAACAATCAAGAAAACATTCATTTATTACAAGAAAGACTTAAAGAATCGGACAATGAAATAAACCTGTTTACTAATTTTATGGTTTTACAGGTAAACTATTGCGTGTAACATCAGGTTGATTTGATTTGCCTCCCATTTTGAAGCATCTATAATAATGTGGCACCAACAGCCAGTGTGTTAAAAAGGCAGTTCTATTTTCCCAAGTCTTCAGTTATCCTAACAATTAGTTCATTGCTAATCAAGAGTACTACTTTCTGATGAAAGACTGAGAAAATTGATTGGCACAAATTCCTTGGGAGACTTCTTAATTTACTCAGTTTCAGACAATACTTGTAATAAATTGTTGGCAAGCTAGTCTATCCTAACATCTAATTTCTACACAGGAGGGGATATTTTAAGGAAGCTGAGTGATGAACTGTTTGGCACCATTTGAAAAGATCCCTTCCCACCCTCTAATCCCCCTGAAATAATAACAGCCCAGCCCTGTGGAGGAACATCTATGAGTCACCATTGGTGTACCTCGGCTCATACCAAAGGACATAATGGAGAGACAGCGCTGCCTGGAATCATAATTTGCCACTTCCAGTGCAATGATAGATTGAGCTACAGTGAATGGCTAGGGGGATTTACAGAAACAACAAAAGGCGCTGGTGTATGTACACATGTGCTACGTACTAATGAATAAATGAGTGTTTTCCTCAAAAAGCAGAAAGGTTATGGCATTTGTTTTTTTTTTCTCAATATTTAACTTGTCTTAAACAGCAAAGCACACAAAGCTAATACGACCGGTCCAACAGGATTGTAAAGTTCATTTAAGCTTTACGTGGTCTATCCACTCATTTACTATGTTAATCATGATGTAAGGAGTAGGCCATTCCATAAATATCCTAACTGAAATGGTAACTTTTCATCTACTCTCTGTCCCAGTCATTGAAATAAACTGTTCTGCAGGTTTTAGACGTTTACCTGCTTCGGCACATCTGACTTAAGCTCTCCTTGTGAGTCAAAAACAGGAGGAAGAGAGGAAAGTGTACAAACAACAAAAAACATATCATCAGAAAGGCCCTTTGCAGAATTGATTGGTTATGTATAGATGTGCTAATAAATGTACCTACTTTAGGTTATTTTACTGAAGTGTTGGCCGGTGTTCAGCATTTCTGACAAATCATATTAATATATTATGCAATACTGACATTTTGTATCCTTTTATGCTGCCATGTGAGGGTCTCTACTGCCTCCATAAACACTCCAAACGTGACTACAAACATTTGGAGTGTTTATGGAGGCAGTAGAGACGCCCTTATTGTGAAGTCCAAATAAAGAACATTTGCGAAACCCACCTCTGACCTTTTGATTCCCCACCCACCAAAACTGTTTTGTTTACCTTGACTGAAGCAAGGACCCGCTGATGAGACTTTCGCCCCACATAAACAATTCAGACTGGCGCGGCGCGACTCAGCTGAACTCTACACGATTTGGGTCGTTTTCCCACACCCA
>NC_091751.1:0-5000 GCF_043380555.1 Nothobranchius furzeri | reverse complement strand
GGTTAGGGTTAGGGTTAGGGTTAGGGTTAGGGTTAGGGTTAGGGTTAGGGTTAGGGTTAGGGTTAGGGTTAGGGTTAGGGTTAGGGTTAGGGTTAGGGTTAGGGTTAGGGTTAGGGTTAGGGTTAGGGTTAGGGTTAGGGTTAGGGTTAGGGTTAGGGTTAGGGTTAGGGTTAGGGTTAGGGTTAGGGTTAGGGTTAGGGTTAGGGTTAGGGTTAGGGTTAGGGTTAGGGTTAGGGTTAGGGTTAGGGTTAGGGTTAGGGTTAGGGTTAGGGTTAGGGTTAGGGTTAGGGTTAGGGTTAGGGTTAGGGTTAGGGTTAGGGTTAGGGTTAGGGTTAGGGTTAGGGTTAGGGTTAGGGTTAGGGTTAGGGTTAGGGTTAGGGTTAGGGTTAGGGTTAGGGTTAGGGTTAGGGTTAGGGTTAGGGTTAGGGTTAGGGTTAGGGTTAGGGTTAGGGTTAGGGTTAGGGTTAGGGTTAGGGTTAGGGTTAGGGTTAGGGTTAGGGTTAGGGTTAGGGTTAGGGTTAGGGTTAGGGTTAGGGTTAGGGTTAGGGTTAGGGTTAGGGTTAGGGTTAGGGTTAGGGTTAGGGTTAGGGTTAGGGTTAGGGTTAGGGTTAGGGTTAGGGTTAGGGTTAGGGTTAGGGTTAGGGTTAGGGTTAGGGTTAGGGTTAGGGTTAGGGTTAGGGTTAGGGTTAGGGTTAGGGTTAGGGTTAGGGTTAGGGTTAGGGTTAGGGTTAGGGTTAGGGTTAGGGTTAGGGTTAGGGTTAGGGTTAGGGTTAGGGTTAGGGTTAGGGTTAGGGTTAGGGTTAGGGTTAGGGTTAGGGTTAGGGTTAGGGTTAGGGTTAGGGTTAGGGTTAGGGTTAGGGTTAGGGTTAGGGTTAGGGTTAGGGTTAGGGTTAGGGTTAGGGTTAGGGTTAGGGTTAGGGTTAGGGTTAGGGTTAGGGTTAGGGTTAGGGTTAGGGTTAGGGTTAGGGTTAGGGTTAGGGTTAGGGTTAGGGTTAGGGTTAGGGTTAGGGTTAGGGTTAGGGTTAGGGTTAGGGTTAGGGTTAGGGTTAGGGTTAGGGTTAGGGTTAGGGTTAGGGTTAGGTTAGGGTTAGGGTTAGGGTTAGGGTTAGGGTTAGGGTTAGGGTTAGGGTTAGGGTTAGGGTTAGGGTTAGGGTTAGGGTTAGGGTTAGGGTTAGGGTTAGGGTTAGGGTTAGGGTTAGGGTTAGGGTTAGGGTTAGGGTTAGGGGTTAGGGTTAGGGTTAGGGTTAGGGTTAGGGTTAGGGTTAGGGTTAGGGTTAGGGTTAGGGTTAGGGTTAGGGTTAGGGTTAGGGTTAGGGTTAGGGTTAGGGTTAGGGTTAGGGTTAGGGTTAGGGTTAGGGTTAGGGTTAGGGTTAGGGTTAGGGTTAGGGTTAGGGTTAGGGTTAGGGTTAGGGTTAGGGTTAGGGTTAGGGTTAGGGTTAGGGTTAGGGTTAGGGTTAGGGTTAGGGTTAGGGTTAGGGTTAGGGTTAGGGTTAGGGTTAGGGTTAGGGTTAGGGTTAGGGTTAGGGTTAGGGTTAGGGTTAGGGTTAGGGTTAGGGTTAGGGTTAGGGTTAGGGTTAGGGTTAGGGTTAGGGTTAGGGTTAGGGTTAGGGTTAGGGTTAGGGTTAGGGTTAGGGTTAGGGTTAGGGTTAGGGTTAGGGTTAGGGTTAGGGTTAGGGTTAGGGTTAGGGTTAGGGTTAGGGTTAGGGTTAGGGTTAGGGTTAGGGTTAGGGTTAGGGTTAGGGTTAGGGTTAGGGTTAGGGTTAGGGTTAGGGTTAGGGTTAGGGTTAGGGTTAGGGTTAGGGTTAGGGTTAGGGTTAGGGTTAGGGTTAGGGTTAGGGTTAGGGTTAGGGTTAGGGTTAGGGTTAGGGTTAGGGTTAGGGTTAGGGTTAGGGTTAGGGTTAGGGTTAGGGTTAGGGTTAGGGTTAGGGTTAGGGTTAGGGTTAGGGTTAGGGTTAGGGTTAGGGTTAGGGTTAGGGTTAGGGTTAGGGTTAGGGTTAGGGTTAGGGTTAGGGTTAGGGTTAGGGTTAGGGTTAGGGTTAGGGTTAGGGTTAGGGTTAGGGTTAGGGTTAGGGTTAGGGTTAGGGTTAGGGTTAGGGTTAGGGTTAGGGTTAGGGTTAGGGTTAGGGTTAGGGTTAGGGTTAGGGTTAGGGTTAGGGTTAGGGTTAGGGTTAGGGTTAGGGTTAGGGTTAGGGTTAGGGTTAGGGTTAGGGTTAGGGTTAGGGTTAGGGTTAGGGTTAGGGTTAGGGTTAGGGTTAGGGTTAGGGTTAGGGTTAGGGTTAGGGTTAGGGTTAGGGTTAGGGTTAGGGTTAGGGTTAGGGTTAGGGTTAGGGTTAGGGTTAGGGTTAGGGTTAGGGTTAGGGTTAGGGTTAGGGTTAGGGTTAGGGTTAGGGTTAGGGTTAGGGTTAGGGTTAGGGTTAGGGTTAGGGTTAGGGTTAGGGTTAGGGTTAGGGTTAGGGTTAGGGTTAGGGTTAGGGTTAGGGTTAGGGTTAGGGTTAGGGTTAGGGTTAGGGTTAGGGTTAGGGTTAGGGTTAGGGTTAGGGTTAGGGTTAGGGTTAGGGTTAGGGTTAGGGTTAGGGTTAGGGTTAGGGTTAGGGTTAGGGTTAGGGTTAGGGTTAGGGTTAGGGTTAGGGTTAGGGTTAGGGTTAGGGTTAGGGTTAGGGTTAGGGTTAGGGTTAGGGTTAGGGTTAGGGTTAGGGTTAGGGTTAGGGTTAGGGTTAGGGTTAGGGTTAGGGTTAGGGTTAGGGTTAGGGTTAGGGTTAGGGTTAGGGTTAGGGTTAGGGTTAGGGTTAGGGTTAGGGTAGGGTTAGGGTTAGGGTTAGGGTTAGGGTTAGGGTTAGGGTTAGGGTTAGGGTTAGGGTTAGGGTTAGGGTTAGGGTTAGGGTTAGGGTTAGGGTTAGGGTTAGGGTTAGGGTTAGGGTTAGGGTTAGGGTTAGGGTTAGGGTTAGGGTTAGGGTTAGGGTTAGGGTTAGGGTTAGGGTTAGGGTTAGGGTTAGGGTTAGGGTTAGGGTTAGGGTTAGGGTTAGGGTTAGGGTTAGGGTTAGGGTTAGGGTTAGGGTTAGGGTTAGGGTTAGGGTTAGGGTTAGGGTTAGGGTTAGGGTTAGGGTTAGGGTAGGTTAGGGTTAGGGTTAGGGTTAGGGTTAGGGTTAGGGTTAGGGTTAGGGTTAGGGTTAGGGTTAGGGTTAGGGTTAGGGTTAGGGTTAGGGTTAGGGTTAGGGTTAGGGTTAGGGTTAGGGTTAGGGTTAGGGTTAGGGTTAGGGTTAGGGTTAGGGTTAGGGTTAGGGTTAGGGTTAGGGTTAGGGTTAGGGTTAGGGTTAGGGTTAGGGTTAGGGTTAGGGTTAGGGTTAGGGTTAGGGTTAGGGTTAGGGTTAGGGTTAGGGTTAGGGTTAGGGTTAGGGTTAGGGTTAGGGTTAGGGTTAGGGTTAGGGTTAGGGTTAGGGTTAGGGTTAGGGTTAGGGTTAGGGTTAGGGTTAGGGTTAGGGTTAGGGTTAGGGTTAGGGTTAGGGTTAGGGTTAGGGTTAGGGTTAGGGTTAGGGTTAGGGTTAGGGTTAGGGTTAGGGTTAGGGTTAGGGTTAGGGTTAGGGTTAGGGTTAGGGTTAGGGTTAGGGTTAGGGTTAGGGTTAGGGTTAGGGTTAGGGTTAGGGTTAGGGTTAGGGTTAGGGTTAGGGTTAGGGTTAGGGTTAGGGTTAGGGTTAGGGTTAGGGTTAGGGTTAGGGTTAGGGTTAGGGTTAGGGTTAGGGTTAGGGTTAGGGTTAGGGTTAGGGTTAGGGTTAGGGTTAGGGTTAGGGTTAGGGTTGGGTTAGGGTTAGGGTTAGGGTTAGGGTTAGGGTTAGGGTTAGGGTTAGGGTTAGGGTTAGGGTTAGGGTTAGGGTTAGGGTTAGGGTTAGGGTTAGGGTTAGGGTTAGGGTTAGGGTTAGGGTTAGGGTTAGGGTTAGGGTTAGGGTTAGGGTTAGGGTTAGGTTAGGGTTAGGGTTAGGGTTAGGGTTAGGGTTAGGGTTAGGGTTAGGGTTAGGGTTAGGGTTAGGGTTAGGGTTAGGGTTAGGGTTAGGGTTAGGGTTAGGGTTAGGGTTAGGGTTAGGGTTAGGGTTAGGGTTAGGGTTAGGGTTAGGGTTAGGGTTAGGGTTAGGGTTAGGGTTAGGGTTAGGGTTAGGGTTAGGGTTAGGGTTAGGGTTAGGGTTAGGGTTAGGGTTAGGGTTAGGGTTAGGGTTAGGGTTAGGGTTAGGGTTAGGGTTAGGGTTAGGTTAGGGTTAGGGTTAGGGTTAGGGTTAGGGTTAGGGTTAGGGTTAGGGTTAGGGTTAGGGTTAGGGTTAGGGTTAGGGTTAGGGTTAGGGTTAGGGTTAGGGTTAGGGTTAGGGTTAGGGTTAGGGTTAGGGTTAGGGTTAGGGTTAGGGTTAGGGTTAGGGTTAGGGTTAGGGTTAGGGTTAGGGTTAGGGTTAGGGTTAGGGTTAGGGTTAGGGTTAGGGTTAGGGTTAGGGTTAGGGTTAGGGTTAGGGTTAGGGTTAGGGTTAGGGTTAGGGTTAGGGTTAGGGTTAGGGTTAGGGTTAGGGTTTAGGGTTAGGGTTAGGGTTAGGGTTAGGGTTAGGGTTAGGGTTAGGGTTAGGGTTAGGGTTAGGGTTAGGGTTAGGGTTAGGGTTAGGGTTAGGGTTAGGGTTAGGGTTAGGGTTAGGGTTAGGGTTAGGGTTAGGGTTAGGGTTAGGGTTAGGGTTAGGGTTAGGGGTTAGGGGTTAGGGTTAGGGTTAGGGTTAGGGTTAGGGTTAGGGTTAGGGTAGGGTTAGGGTTAGGGTTAGGGTTAGGGTTAGGGTTAGGGTTAGGGTTAGGGTTAGGGTTAGGGTTAGGGTTAGGGTTAGGGTTAGGTTAGGGTTTAGGGTTAGGGTTAGGGTTAGGGTTAGGGTTAGGGTTAGGGTTAGGGTTAGGGTTAGGGTTAGGGTTAGGGTTAGGGTTAGGTTAGGGTTAGGGTTAGGGTTAGGGTTAGGGTTAGGGTTAGGGTTAGGGTTAGGGTTAGG
>NC_091750.1:75294761-75422261 GCF_043380555.1 Nothobranchius furzeri | reverse complement strand
ATAAGCCCACAAATGTGTAACTGGACTACTTCTTTAAAGTGACACCAGGCCCGGTGACCTTTGGGACATGGTTTGACCCACTATAGGAATGTGCGATCATAATGAAACGTTCAGATCACTTACAACTCAATAGATTCTACCTTCTTGTAACGTTTCAGCCTGATTGGACCTTGTTTTCACACAAATAGACCCAGAATGATGTGAAATTGTGCTTCCTGCAACATAATTCTGGGTGCCATTTAAAAACCATAAGTGCTAAAGACTCCATTCCTTTTTGTGGTTGTAGGGGCTGTTGGTTGGAGTACATTAAAACAAACCTGATTTCTCTAGGACATTCAGAAGCCAAGTTATAAGCCCACAAATGTGTAACTGGACTACTTCTTTAAATTTACACCAGATCTGGTGACCTTTGGGACATGGTTTGACCCCCTTAGGAAAGTGCTATCATCATGAAACGTTCAGATCACTTACAACTCAATAGATTCTACCTTCCTGTAACATTTCAGCCTGATTGGACCTTGTTTTCACACAAATGGACCCAGAATGATGTGAAATTGTGCTTCGTGCAACATAATTCTGGGTGCCATTTACAAACCATAAGTGCTAATGACTCCATTCCTTTTTGTGGTTGTAGGGGCTGTTGGTTGGAGTACTCTAAAACAAACCTGACCTCTCTAGGATATTCAGAAGCCAAGTTATAAGCCCACAAAGGTGTAACTGGACTACTTCTTTAAAGTGACACCAGGCCCGGTGACCTTTGGAACATAATTTGACCCACTATAGGAATGTGCGATCATCATGAAACGTTCAGATCACTTACAACTCAATAGATTCTACCTTCTTGTAACGTTTCAGCCTGATTGGACCTTGTTTTCACACAAATGAACCCAGAATGATGTGAAATTGTGCTTCATGCAACATAAATCTGGGTGCCATTTAAAAACCATAAGTGCTAATGACTCCATTCCTTTTTGTGGTTGTAGGGGCTGTTGATTGGAGTATACTAAAACAAACCTGATCTCTCTAGGACATTCAGAAGCCAAGTTATAAGCCCACAAATGTGTAACTGGACTACTTCTTTAAATTGACACCAGATCCGATGACCTTTGGGACATGGTTTGACCCCCTTAGGAAAGAGCTATCATCATGAAACGTTCAGATCACTTACAACTCAATAGATTCTACCTTCCAGTAACGTTTCAGCCTGATTGGACCTTGTTTTCACACAAATGAACCCAGAATGATGTGAAATTGTGCTTCATGCAACATAATTCTGGGTGCCATTTAAAAACCATAAGTGCTAATGACTCCATTCCTTTTTGTGGTTGTAGGGGCTGTTGATTGGAGTATACTAAAACAAACCTGATCTCTCTAGGACATTCAGAAGCCAAGTTATAAGCCCACAAATGTGTAACTGGACTACTTCTTTAAATTGACACCAGATCCGGTGACCTTTGGGACATGGTTTGACCCCCTTAGGAAAGAGCTATCATCATGAAACGTTCAGATCACTTACAACTCAATAGATTCTACCTTCCAGTAACGTTTCAGCCTGATTGGACCTTGTTTTCACACAAATGAACCCAGAATGATGGGAAATTGTGCTTCGTGCAACATAATTCTGGGTGCCATTTACAAACCATAAGTGCTAATGACTCCATTCCTTTTATTGGTAATGGGGGCTGTTAATTGGAGTACTCTAAAACAAACCTGACCTCTCTAGGATATTCAGAAGCCAAGTTATAAGCCCACAAAGGTGTAACTGGACTACTTTTTTAAAGTGACACCAGGCCCGGTGACCTTTGGGACATGGTTTGACCCCCTATAGGAATGTGCAATCATCATGAAACGTTCAGATCACTTACAACTCAATAGATTCTACCTTCTTGTAACGTTTCAGCCTGATTGGACCTTGTTTTCACACAAATGGACCCAGAATGATGTGAAATTGTGCTTCGTGCAACATAATTCTGGGTGCCATTTACAAACCATAAGTGCTAATGACTCCATTCCTTTTTGTGGTTGTAGGGGCTGTTGGTTGGAGTACTCTAAAACAAACCTGACCTCTCTAGGATATTCAGAAGCCAAGTTATAAGCCCACAAAGGTGTAACTGGACTACTTCTTTAAAGTGACACCAGGCCCGGTGACCTTTGGGACATGGTTTGACCCACTATAGGAATGTGCGATCATCATGAAACGTTCAGATCACTTACAACTCAATAGATTCTACCTTCTTGTAACGTTTCAGCCTGATTGGACCTTGTTTTCACACAAATAGACCCAGAATGATGTGAAATTGTACTTCGTGCAACATAATTCTGGGTGCCATTTACAAACCATAAGTGCTAAAGACTCCATTCCTTTTTGTGGTTGTAGGGGCTGTTGGTTGGAGTACATTAAAACAAACCTGATTTCTCTAGGACATTCAGAAGCCAAGTTATAAGCCCACAAATGTGTAACTGGACTACTTCTTTAAATTGACACCAGATCTGGTGACCTTTGGGACATGGTTTGACCCCCTTAGGAAAGTGAAATCATCATGAAACGTTCAGATCACTTACAACTCAATAGATTCTACCTTCCTGTAACGTTTCAGCCTGATTGGACCTTGTTTTCACACAAATGGACCCAGAATGATGTAAAATTGTGCTTCGTGCAACATAATTCTGGGTGCCATTTACAAACCATAAGTGCTAATGACTCCATTCCTTTTTGTGGTTGTAGGGGCTGTTGGTTGGAGTACTCTAAAACAAACCTGACCTCTCTAGGATATTCAGAAGCCAAGTTATAAGCCCACAAAGGTGTAACTGGACTACTTCTTTAAAGTGACACCAGGCCTGGTGACCTTTGGGACATGGTTTGACCCACTATAGGAATGTGCGATCATCATGAAACGTTCAGATCACTTACAACTCAATAGATTCTACCTTCTTGTAACGTTTCAGCCTGATTGGACCTTGTTTTCACACAAATAGACCCAGAATGATGTGAAATTGTGCTTCGTGCAACATAATTCTGGGTGCCATTTACAAACCATAAGTGCTAAAGACTCCATTCCTTTTTGTGGTTGTAGGGGCTGTTGGTTGGAGTACATTAAAATAAACCTGATTTCTCTAGGACATTCAGAAGCCAAGTTATAAGCCCACAAATGTGTAACTGGACTACTTCTTTAAATTGACACCAGATCCGGTGACCTTTGGGACATGGTTTGACCCCCTTAGGAAAGTGCTATCATCATGAAACGTTCAGATCACTTACAACTCAATAGATTCTACCTTCCTGTAACGTTTCAGCCTGATTGGACCTTGTTTTCACACAAATGAACCCAGAATGATGTGAAATTGTGCTTCGTGCAACATAATTCTGGGTGCCATTTAAAAACCATAAGTGCTAATGACTCCATTCCTTTTTGTGGTTGTAGGGGCTGTTGATTGGAGTATACTAAAACAAACCTGATCTCTCTAGGACATTCAGAAGCCAAGGTATAAGCCCACAAATGTGTAACTGGACTACTACTTTAAATTGACACCAGATCCTGTGACCTTTGGGACATGGTTTGACCCCCTTAGGAAAGTGCGATCATCTTGAAACGTTCAGATCACTTACAACTCAATAGATTCTACCTTCTTGTAACATTTCAGCCTGATTGGACCTTGTTTTCACACAAATGGACCCAGAATGATGTGAAATTGTGCTTCGTGCAACATAATTCTGGGTGCCATTTACAAACCATAAGTGCTAATGACTCCATTCCTTTTTGTGGTTGTAGGGGCTGTTGGTTGGAGTACTCTAAAACAAACCTGACCTCTCTAGGATATTCAGAAGCCAAGTTATAAGCCCACAAAGGTGTAACTGGACTACTTCTTTAAATTGACACCAGGCCCGGTGACCTTTGGGACATGGTTTGACCCCCTATAGGAATGTGCGATCATCATGAAACGTTCAGATCACTTACAACTCAATAGATTCTACCTTCTTGTAACGTTTCAGCCTGATTGGACCTTGTTTTCACACAAATGGACCCAGAATGATGTGAAATTGTGCTTCGTGCAACATAATTCTGGGTGAAATTTACAAACCATAAGTGCTAATGACTCCATTCCTTTTCGTGGTTGTAGGGCCTGTTGATTGGAGTACACTAAAACAAACCTGATCTCTCTAGGACATTCAGAAGCCAAGTTATGAGCCCACAAATGTGTAACTGGACTACTTCTTTAAAGTGACACCAGGCCTGGTGACCTTTGGGACATGGTTTTACTCCCTATAGGAATGTGCGATCATCATGAAACGTTAAGATCACTTACAACTCATTAGATTTTACCTTCTTGTAACGTTTCAGCCTGATTGGACCTGGTTTTCACTCAAATGAACCCAGAATGATGTGAAATTGTGCTTCGTGCAACATAATTCTGGGTGCCATTTAAAAACCATAAGTGCTAATGACTCCATTCCTTTTAGTGGTAATAGGGGCTGTTAATTGGAGTACTCTAAAACAAACCTGACCTCTCTAGGATATTCAGAAGCCAAGTTATAAGCCCACAAAGGTGTAACTGGACTACTTCTTTAAAGTGACACCAGGCCCGGTGACCTTTGGGACATGGTTTGACCCCCTATAGGAATGTGCGATCATCATGAAACGTTCAGATCACTTACAACTCAATAGATTCTACCTTCTTGTAACGTTTCAGCCTGATTGGACCTTGTTTTCACACAAATGGACCCAGAATGATGTGAAATTGTGCTTCGTGCAACATAATTCTGGGTGCCATTTACAAACCATAAGAGCTAATGACCCCATTCATTTTTGTGGTTGTAGTGGCTGTTGGTTGGAGTACTCTAAAACAAACCTGACCTCTCTAGGATATTCAGAAGCCAAGTTATAAGCCCACAAAGGTGTAACTGGACTACTTCTTTAAAGTGACACCAGGCCCGGTGACCTTTGGGACATGGTTTGACCCCCTATAGGAATGTGCGATCATCATGAAATGTTCAGATCACTTACAACTCAATAGATTCTACCTTCTTGTAACCTTTCAGCCTGATTGGACCTTGTTTTCACTCAAATGAACCCAGAATGATGTGAAATTGTGCTGCGTGCAACATAATTCTGGGTGCCATTTAAAAACCATAAGTGCTAATGACTCCATTCCTTTTAGTGGTAATGGGGGCTGTTAACTGGAGTACTCTAAAACAAACCTGACCTCTCTAGGATATTCAGAAGCCAAGTTATAAGCCCACAAATGTGTAACTGGACTACTTCTTTAAATTGACACCAGATCCGGTGACCTTTGGGACATGGTTTGACCCCCTTAGGAAAGTGCTATCATCATGAAACGTTCAGATCACTTACAACTCAATAGATTCTACCTTCCTGTAACGTTTCAGCCTGATTGGACCTTGTTTTCACACAAATGAACCCAGAATGATGTGAAATTGTGCTTCGTGCAACATAATTCTGGGTGCCATTTAAAAACCATAAGTGCTAATGACTCCATTCCTTTTTGTGGTTGTAGGGGCTGTTGATTGGAGTATACTAAAACAAACCTGATCTCTCTAGGACATTCAGAAGCCAAGTTATAAGCCCACAAATGTGTAACTGGACTACTACTTTAAATTGACACCAGATCCGGTGACCTTTGGGACATGGTTTGACCCCCTTAGGAAAGTGTGATCATCTTGAATTGTTCAGATCACTTACAACTCAATAGATTCTACCTTCTTGTAACGTTTCAGCCTGACTGGACCTTGTTTTCACACAAATGGACCCAGAATGATGTGAAATTGTGCTTCGTGCAACATAATTCTGGGTGCCATTTACAAACCATAAGTGCTAATGACTCCATTCCTTTCTGTGGTTGTAGGGGCTGTTGGTTGGAGTACTCTAAAACAAACCTGACCTCTCTAGGATATTCAGAAGCCAAGTTATAAGCCCACAAAGGTGTAACTGGACTACTTCTTTAAAGTGACACCAGGCCCGGTGACCTTTGGGACTTGGTTTGACCCACTATAGGAATGTGCGATCATCATGAAACGTTCAGATCACTTACAACTCAATAGATTCTACCTTCTTGTAACGTTTCAGCCTGATTGGACCTTGTTTTCACACAAATGGACCCAGAATGATGTGAAATTGTGCTTCGTGCAACATAATTCTGGGTGCCATTTACAAACCATAAGTGCTAAAGACTCCATTCCTTTTTGTAGTTGTAGGGGCTGTTGGTTGGAGTACATTAAAACAAACCTGATCTCTCTAGGACATTCAGAAGCCAAGTTATAAGCCCACAAATGTGTAACTGGACTACTTCTTTAAATTGACACCAGATCCGGTGACCTTTGGGACATGGTTTGACCCCCTTAGGAAAGAGCTATCATCATGAAACGTTCAGATCACTTACAACTCAATAGATTCTACCTTCCAGTAACGTTTCAGCCTGATTGGACCTTGTTTTCACACAAATGAACCCAGAATGATGTGAAATTGTGCTTCATGCAACATAATTCTGGGTGCCATTTAAAAACCATAAGTGCTAATGACTCCATTCCTTTTTGTGGTTGTAGGGGCTGTTGATTGGAGTATACTAAAACAAACCTGATCTCTCTAGGACATTCAGAAGCCAAGTTATAAGCCCACAAATGTGTAACTGGACTACTTCTTTAAATTGACACCAGATCCGGTGACCTTTGGGACATGGTTTGACCCCCTTAGGAAAGAGCTATCATCATGAAACGTTCAGATCACTTACAACTCAAAAGATTCTACCTTCCAGTAACGTTTCAGCCTGAGTGGACCTTGTTTTCACACAAATGAACCCAGAATGATGTGAAATTGTGCTTCGTGCAACATAATTCTGGGTGCCATTTAAAAACCATAAGTGCTAATGACTCCATTCCTTTTTGTGGTTGTAGGGGCTGTTGATTGGAGTATACTAAAACAAACCTGATCTCTCTAGGACATTCAGAAGCCAAGTTATAAGCCCACAAATGTGTAACTGGACTACTACTTTAAATTGACACCAGATCCGGTGACCTTTGGGACATGGTTTGACCCCCTTAGGAAAGTGCGATCATCTTGAAACGTTCAGATCACTTACAACTCAATAGATTCTACCTTCTTGTAACGTTTCAGCCTGATTGGACCTTGTTTTCACACAAATGGACCCAGAATGATGTGAAATTGTGCTTCGTGCAACATAATTCTGGGTGCCATTTACAAACCATAAGTGCTAATGACTCCATTCCTTTTAGTGGTAATGGGGGCTGTTAATTGGAGTACTCTAAAACAAACCTGACCTCTCTAGGATATTCAGAAGCCAAGTTATAAGCCCACAAAGGTGTAACTGGACTACTTCTTTAAAGTGACACCAGGCCCGGTGACCTTTGGGACATGGTTTGACCCCCTATAGGAATGTGCGATCATCATGAAACGTTCAGATCACTTACAACTCAATAGATTCTACCTTCTTGTAATGTTTCAGCCTGATTGGACCTTGTTTTCACACAAATGGACCCAGAATGATGTGAAATTGTGCTTCGTGCAACATAATTCTGGGTGCCATTTACAAACCATAAGTGCTAATGACTCCATTCCTTTTTGTGGTTGTATTGGCTGTTGGTTGGAGTACTCTAAAACAAACCTGACCTCTCTAGGATATTCAGAAGCCAAGTTATAAGCCCACAAAGGTGTAACTGGACTAATTCTTTAAAGTGACACCAGGCCCGGTGACCTTTGGGACATGGTTTGACCCCCTATAGGAATGTGCGATCATCATGAAATGTTCAGATCACTTACAACTCAATAGAATCTACCTTCTTGTAACGTTTCAGCCTGATTGGACCTTGTTTTCACTCAAATGAACCCAGAATGATGTGAAATTGTGCTTCGTGCAACATAATTCTGGGTGCCATTTAAAAACCATAAGTGCTAATGACTCCATTCCTTTTAGTGGTAATGGGGGCTGTTAATTGGAGTACTCTAAAACAAACCTGACCTCTCTAGGATATTCAGAAGCCAAGTTATAAGCCCACAAAGGTGTAACTGGACTACTTCTTTAAAGTGACACCAGGCCCGGTGACCTTTGGGACATGGTTTGACCCACTATAGGAATGTGCGATCATCATGAAACGTTCAGATCACTTACAACTCAATAGATTCTACCTTCTTGTAACGTTTCAGCCTGATTGGACCTTGTTTTCACACAAATGGACCCAGAATGATGTGAAATTGTGCTTCGTGCAACATAGTTCTGGGTACCATTTACAAACCATAAGTGCTAATGACTCCATTCCTTTTAGTGGTAACGGGGGCTGTTAAGTGGAGTACTCTAAAACAAACCTGACCTCTCTAGGATATTCAGAAGCCAAGTTATAAGCCCACAAAGGTGTAACTGGACTACTTCTTTAAAGTGACACCAGGCCCGGTGACCTTTGGGACATGGTTTGACCCCCTATAGGAATGTGCAATCATCATGAAACGTTCAGATCACTTACAACTCAATAGATTCTACCTTCTTGTAACGTTTCAGCCTGATTGGACCTTGTTTTCACACAAATGGACCCAGAATGATGTGAAATTGTGCTTCGTGCAACATAATTCTGGGTGCCATTTACAAACCATAAGTGCTAATGACTCCATTCCTTTTTGTGGTTGTAGGGGCTGTTGGTTGGAGTACTCTGAAACAAACCTGACCTCTCTAGGATATTCAGAAGCCAAGTTATAAGCCCACAAAGGTGTAACTGGACTACTTCTTTAAAGTGACACCAGGCCCGGTGACCTTTGGGAAATGGTTTGACCCACTATAGGAATGTGCGATCATCATGAAACTTTCAGATCACTTACAACTCAATAGATTCTACCTTCTTGTAACGTTTCAGCCTGATTGGACCTTGTTTTCACACAAATGGACCCAGAATGATGTGAAATTGTGCTTCGTGCAACATAATTCTGGGTGCCATTTACAAACCATAAGTGCTAAAGGCTCCATTCCTTTTTGTGGTTGTAGGGGCTGTTGGTTGGAGTACATTAAAACAAACCTGATCTCTCTAGGACATTCAGAAGCCAAGTTATAAGCCCACAAATGTGTAACTGGACTACTTCTTTAAATTTACACCAGATCCGGTGACCTTTGGGACATGGTTTGACCCCCTTAGGAAAGAGCTATCATCATGAAACGTTCAGATCACTTACAACTCAATAGATTCTACCTTCCAGTAACGTTTCAGCCTGATTGGACCTTGTTTTCACACAAATGAACCCAGAATGATGTGAAATTGTGCTTCATGCAACATAATGCAGGGTGCCATTTAAAAACCATAAGTGCTAATGACTCCATTCCTTTTTGTGGTTGTACGGGCTGTTGATTGGAGTATACTAAAACAAACCTGATCTATCTAGGACATTCAGAAGCCAAGTTATAAGCCCACAAATGTGTAACTGGACTACTTCTTTAAATTGACACCAGATCCGGTGACCTTTGGAACATGGTTTGACCCCCTTAGGAAAGTGCTATCATCATGAAACGTTCAGATCACTTACAACTCAATAGATTCTACCTTCCTGTAACGTTTCAGCCTGATTGGACCTTGTTTTCACACAAATGAACCCAGAATGATGTGAAATTGTGCTTCGTGCAACATAATTCTGGGTGCCATTTAAAAACCATAAGTGCTAATGACTCCATTCCTTTTTGTGGTTGTAGGAGCTGTTGATTGGAGTATACTAAAACAAACCTGATCCCTCTAGGACATTCAGAAGCCAAGTTATAAGCCCACAAATGTGTAACTGGGCTACTACTTTAAATTGACACCAGATCCGGTGACCTTTGGGACATGGTTTGACCCCCTTAGGAAAGTGCGATCATCTTGAAACGTTCAGATCTCTTACAACTCAATAGATTCTACCTTCTTGTAACGTTTCAGCCTGATTGGACCTTGTTTTCACACAAATGGACCCAGAATGATGTGAAATTGTGCTTCGTGCAACATAATTCTGGGTGCCATTTACAAACCATAAGTGCTAATGACTCCATTCCTTTTTGTGGTTGTAGGGGCTGTTGGTTGGAGTACTCTAAAACAAACCTGACCCCTCTAGGATATTCAGAAGCCAAGTTATAAGCCCACAAAGGTGTAACTGGACTACTTCTTTAAAGTGACACCAGGCCCGGTGACCTTTGGGACATGGTTTGACCCACTATAGGAATGTGCGATCATCATGAAACGTTCAGATCACTTACAACTCAATAGATTCTACCTTCTTGTAACGTTTCAGCCTGATTGGACCTTGTTTTCACACAAATGGACCCAGAATGATGTGAAATTGTGCTTCGTGCAACATAATTCTGGGTGCCATTTAAAAACCATAAGTGCTAAAGACTCCATTCCTTTTTGTGGTTGTAGGGGCTGTTGGTTGGAGTACATTAAAACAAACCTGATCTCTCTAGGACATTCAGAAGCCAAGTTATAAGCCCACAAATGTGTAACTGGACTACTTCTTTAAATTGACACCAGATCCGGTGACCTTTGGGACATGGTTTGACCCCCTTAGGAAAGAGCTATCATCATGAAACGTTCAGATCACTTACAACTCAATAGATTCTACCTTCCAGTAACGTTTCAGCCTGATTGGACCTTGTTTTCACACAAATGAACCCAGAATGATGTGAAATTGTGCTTCATGCAACATAATTCTGGGTGCCATTTAAAAACCATAAGTGCTAATGACTCCATTCCTTTTTGTGGTTGTAGGGGCTGTTGATTGGAGTATACTAAAACAAACCTGATCTCTCTAGGACATTCAGAAGCCAAGTTATAAGCCCACAAATGTGTAACTGGACTACTTCTTTAAATTGACACCAGATCCGGTGACCTTTGGGACATGGTTTGACCCCCTTAGGAAAGTGCTATCATCATGAAACGTTCAGATCAATTACAACTCAATAGATTCTACCTTCCTGTAACGTTTCAGCCTGATTGGACCTTGTTTTCACACAAATGAACCCAGAATGATGTGAAATTGTGCTTCGTGCAACATAATTCTGGGTGCCATTTAAAAACCATAAGTGCTAATGACTCCATTCCTTTTTGTGGTTGTAGGGGCTGTTGATTGGAGTATACTAAAACAAACCTGATCTCTCTAGGACATTCAGAAGCCAAGTTATAAGCCCACAAATGTGTAACTGGACTACTACTTTAAATTGACACCAGATCCGGTGACCTTTGGGACATGGTTTGACCCCCTTAGGAAAGTGCGATCATCTTGAAACGTTCAGATCACTTACAACTCAATAGATTCTACCTTCTTGTAACGTTTCAGCCTGATTGGACTTTGTTTTCACACAAATGGACCCAGAATGATTTGAAATTGTGCTTCATGCAACATAATTCTGGGTGCCATTTACAAACCATAAGTGCTAATGACTCCATTCCTTTTTGTGGTTGTAGGGGCTGTTGATTGGAGTACATTAAAACTAACCTGATCTCTCTAGGACATTCAGAAGCCAAGTTATAAGCCCACAAATGTGTAACTGGACTACTTCGTTAAATTGTCACCAGATCCGGTGACCTTTGGGACATGGTTTGACCCCCTTAGGAAAGTGCTATCATCATGAAACGTTCAGATCACTTACAACTCAATAGATTCTACCTTCCTGTAACGTTTCAGCCTGATTGGACCTTGTTTTCACACAAATGAACCCAGAATGATGTGAAATTGTGCTTCGTGCCACATAATTCTGGGTGCCATTTACAAACCATAAGTGCTAATGACTCCATTCCTTTTTGTGGTTGTAGTGGCTGTTGGTTGGAGTACTCTAAAACAAACCTGACCTCTCTAGGATATTCAGAAGCCAAGTTATAAGCCCACAAAGGTGTAACTGGACTACTTCTTTAAAGTGACACCAGGCCCGGTGACCTTTGGGACATGGTTTGACCCCCTATAGGAATGTACGATCATCATGAAATGTTCAGATCACTTGCAACTCAATAGATTCTACCTTCTTGTAACGTTTCAGCCTGATTGGACCTAGTTTTCACACAAATGGACCCAGAATGATTTGAAATTGTGCTTCATGCAACATAATTCTGGGTGCCATTTACAAACCATAAGTGCTAATGACTCCATTCCTTTTTGTGGTTGTAGGGGCTGTTGATTGGAGTACATTAAAACTAACCTGATCTCTCTAGGACATTCAGAAGCCAAGTTATAAGCCCACAAATGTGTAACTGGACTACTTCTTTAAATTGACACCAGATCCGGTGACCTTTGGGACATGGTTTAACCCCCTTAGGAAAGTGCGATCATCTTGAAACGTTCAGATCACTTACAACTCAATAGATTCTACCTTCCTGTAACGTTTCAGCCTGATTGGACCTTGTTTTCACACAAATGAACCCAGAATGATGTGAAATTGTGCTTCGTGCCACATAATTCTGGGTGTCATTTAAAAACCATAAGTGCTAATGACTCCATTCCTTTTTGTGGTTGTAGGGGCTGTTGATTGGAGTATACTAAAACAAACCTGATCTCTCTAGGACTATCAGAAGCCAAGTTATAAGCCCACAAATGTGTAACTGGACTACTTCGTTAAATTGACACCAGATCCGGTGACCTTTGGGACATGGTTTGACCCCCTTAGGAAAGTGCTATCATCATGAAACGTTCAGATCACTTACAACTCAATAGATTCTACCTTCCTGTAACGTTTCAGCCTGATTGGACCTTGTTTTCACACAAATGAACCCAGAATGATGTGAAATTGTGCTTCGTGCCACTTAATTCTGGGTGCCATTTACAAACCATAAGTGCTAATGACTCCATTCCTTTTTGTGGTTGTAGTGGCTGTTGGTTGGAGTACTCTAAAACAAACCTGACCTCTCTAGGATATTCAGAAGCCAAGTTATAAGCCCACAAAGGTGTAACTGGACTACTTCTTTAAAGTGACACCAGGCCCGGTGACCTTTGGGACATGGTTTGACCCCCTATAGGAATGTGCGATCATCATGAAACGTTCAGATCACTTACAACTCAATAGATTCTACCTTCTTGTAACGTTTCAGCCTGATTGGACCTTGTTTTCACACAAATGGACCCAGAATGATGTGAAATTGTGCTTCGTGCAACATAGTTCTGGGTGCCATTTACAAACCATAAGTGCTAATGACTCCATTCCTTTTAGTGGTAACGGGGGCTGTTAATTGGAGTACTCTAAAACAAACCTGACCTCTCTAGGATATTCAGAAGCCAAGTTATAAGCCCACAAAGGTGTAACTGGACTACTTCTTTAAAGTGACACCAGGCCCGGTGACCTTTGGGACATGGTTTGACCCACTATAGGAATGTGCGATCATCATGAAACATTCAGATCACTTACAACTCAATAGATTCTACCTTCTTGTAACGTTTCAGCCTGATTGGACCTTGTTTTCACACAAATGGACCCAGAATGATGTGAAATTGTGCTTCGTGCAACATAATTCTGGGTGCCATTTACAAACCATAAGTGCTAAAGACTCCATTCCTTTTTGTGGTTGTAGGGGCTGTTGGTTGGAGTACATTAAAACAAACCTGATCTCTCTAGGACATTCAGAAGCCAAGTTATAAGCCCACAAATGTGTAACTGGTCTACTTCTTTAAATTGACACCAGATCCGGTGACTTTTGGGACATGGTTTGACCCCCTTAGGAAAGAGCTATCATCATGAAACGTTCAGATCACTTACAACTCAATAGATTCTACCTTCCAGTAACGTTTCAGCCTGATTGGACCTTGTTTTCACACAAATGAACCCAGAATGATGTGAAATTGTGCTTCATGCAACATAATTCTGGGTGCCATTTAAAAACCATAAGTGCTAATGACTCCATTCCTTTTTGTGGTTGTACGGGCTGTTGATTGGAGTATACTAAAACAAACCTGATCTCTCTAGGACATTCAGAAGCCAAGTTATAAGCCCACAAATGTGTAACTGGACTACTTCTTTAAATTGACACCAGATCCGGTGACCTTTGGGACATGGTTTGACCCCCTTAGGAAAGTGCTATCATCATGAAACGTTCAGATCACTTACAACTCAATAGATTATACCTTCCTGTAACGTTTCAGCCTGATTGGACCTTGTTTTCACACAAATGAACCCAGAATGATGTGAAATTGTGCTTCGTGCAACATAATTCTGGGTGCCATTTAAAAACCATAAGTGCTAATGACTCCATTCCTTTTTGTGGTTGTAGGGGCTGTTGATTGGAGTATACTAAAACAAACCTGATCTCTCTAGGACATTCAGAAGCCAAGTTATAAGCCCACAAATGTGTAACTGGACTACTACTTTAAATTGACACCAGATCCGGTGACCTTTGGGACATGGTTTGACCCCCTTAGGAAAGTGCGATCATCTTGAAACGTTCATATCACTTACAACTCAATAGATTCTACCTTCTTGTAACGTTTCAGCCTGATTGGACCTTGTTTTCACACAAATGGACCCAGAATGATGTGAAATTGTGCTTCGTGCAACATAATTCTGGGTGCCATTTACAAACCATAAGTGCTAATGACTCAATTTCTTTTTTTGGTTGTAGGGGCTGTTGGTTGGAGTACTCTAAAACAAACCTGACCTCTCTAGGATATTCAGAAGCCAAGTTATAAGCCCACAAAGGTGTAAGTGGACTACTTCTTTAAAGTGACACCAGGCCCGGTGACCTTTGGGACATGGTTTGACCCACTATAGGAATGTGCGATCATCATGAAACGTTCAGATCACTTACAACTCAATAGATTCTACCTTCTTGTAACGTTTCAGCCTGATTGGACCTTGTTTTCACACAAATGGACCCAGAATGATGTGAAATTGTGCTTCGTGCAACATAATTCTGGGTGCCATTTACAAACCATAAGTGCTAAAGACTCCATTCCTTTTTGTGGTTGTAGGGGCTGTTGGTTGGAGTACATTAAAACAAACCTGATCTCTCTAGGACATTCAGAAGCCAAGTTATAAGCCCACAAATGTGTAACTGGACTACTTCTTTAAATTGACACCAGATCCGGTGACCTTTGGGACATGGTTTGACCCCCTTAGGAAAGAGCTATCATCATGAAACGTTCAGATCACTTACAACTCAATAGATTCTACCTTCCAGTAACGTTTCAGCCTGATTGGACCTTGTTTTCACACAAATGAACCCAGAATGATGTGAAATTGTGCTTCATGCAACATAATTCTGGGTGCCATTTAAAAACCATAAGTGCTAATGACTCCATTCCTTTTTGTGGTTGTACGGGCTGTTGATTGGAGTATACTAAAACAAACCTGATCTCTCTAGGACATTCAGAAGCCAAGTTATAAGCCCACAAATGTGTAACTAGACTACTTCTTTAAATTGACACCAGATCCGGTGACCTTTGGGACATGGTTTGACCCCCTTAGGAAAGTGCTATCATCATGAAACGTTCAGATCACTTACAACTCAATAGATTATACCTTCCTGTAACGTTTCAGCCTGATTGGACCTTGTTTTCACACAAATGAACCCAGAATGGTGTGAAATCGTGCTTCGTGCAACATAATTCTGGGTGCCATTTAAAAACCATAAGTGCTAATGACTCCATTCCTTTTTGTGGTTGTAGGGGCTGTTGATTGGAGTATACTAAAACAAACCTGATCTCTCTAGGACATTCAGAAGCCAAGTTATAAGCCCACAAATGTGTAACTGGACTACTACTTTAAATTGACACCAGATCCGGTGACCTTTGGGACATGGTTTGACCCCCTTAGGAAAGTGCGATCATCTTGAAACGTTCAGATCACTTACAACTCAATAGATTCTACCTTCTTGTAACGTTTCAGCCTGATTGGACCTTGTTTTCACACAAATGGACCCAGAATGATGTGAAATTGTGCTTCGTGCAACATAATTCTGGGTGCCATTTACAAACCATAAGTGCTAATGACTCCATTCCTTTTTGTGGTTGTAGGGGCTGTTGGTTGGAGTACTCTAAAACAAACCTGACCTCTCTAGGATATTCAGAAGCCAAGTTATAAGCCCACAAAAGTGTAACTGGACTACTACTTTAAAGTGACACCAGGCCCGGTGACCTTTGGGACATGGTTTGACCCCCTATAGGAATGTGCGATCATCATGAAACGTTCAGATCACTTACAACTCAATAGATTCTACCTTCTTGTAACGTTTCAGCCTGATTGGACCTTGTTTTCACACAAATGGACCCAGAATGATGTGAAATTGTGCTTCGTGCAACATAGTTCTGGGTGCCATTTACAAACCATAAGTACTAATGACTCCATTCCTTTTAGTGGTAACGGGGGCTGTTAATTGGAGTACTCTAAAACAAACCTGACCTCTCTAGGATATTCAGAAGCCAAGTTATAAGCCCACAAAGGTGTAACTGGACTACTTCTTTAAAGTGACACCAGGCCCGGTGACCTTTGGGACATGGTTTGACCCCCTATAGGAATGTGCAATCATCATGAAACGTTCAGATCACTTACAACTCAATAGATTCTACCTTCTTGTAACGTTTCAGCCTGATTGGACCTTGTTTTCACACAAATGGACCCAGAATGATGTGAAATTGTGCTTCGTGCAACATAATTCTGGGTGCCATTTACAAACCATAAGTGCTAATGACTCCATTCCTTTTTGTGGTTGTAGGGGCTGTTGGTTGGAGTACTCTAAAACAAACCTGACCTCTCTAGGATATTCAGAAGCCAAGTTATAAGCCCACAAAGGTGTAACTGGACTACTTCTTTAAAGTGACACCAGGCCCGGTGACCTTTGGGACATGGTTTGACCCACTATAGGAATGTGCGATCATCATGAAACGTTCAGATCACTTACAACTCAATAGATTCTACCTTCTTGTAACGTTTCAGCCTGATTGGTCCTTGTTTTCACACAAATGGACCCAGAATGATGTGAAATTGTGCTTCGTGCAACATAATTCTGGGTGCCATTTACAAACCATAAGTGCTAAAGACTCCATTCCTTTTTGTGGTTGTAGGGGCTGTTGGTTGGAGTACATTAAAACAAACCTGATCTCTCTAGGACATTCAGAAGCCAAGTTATAAGCCCACAAATGTGTAACTGGACTACTTCTTTAAATTGACACCAGATCCGGTGACCTTTGGGACATGGTTTGACCCCTTTAGGAAAGAGCTATCATCATGAAACGTTCAGATCACTTACAACTCAATAGATTCTACCTTCCAGTAACGTTTCAGCCTGATTGGACCTTGTTTTCACACAAATGAACCCAGAATGATGTGAAATTGTGCTTCATGCAACATAATTCTGGGTGCCATTTAAAAACCATAAGTGCTAATGACTCCATTCCTTTTTGTGGTTGTACGGGCTGTTGATTGGAGTATACTAAAACAAACCTGATCTCTCTAGGACATTCAGAAGCCAAGTTAAAAGCCCACAAATGTGTAACTGGACTACTTCTTTAAATTGACACCAGATCCGGTGACCTTTGGGACATGGTTTGACCCCCTTAGGAAAGTGCTATCATCATGAAATGTTCAGATCACTTACAACTCAATAGATTATACCTTCCTGTAACGTTTCAGCCTGATTGGACCTTGTTTTCACACAAATGAACCCAGAATGATGTGAAATTGTGCTTCGTGCAACATAATTCTGGGTGCCATTTAAAAACCATAAGTGCTAATGACTCCATTCCTTTTTGTGGTTGTAGGGGCTGTTGATTGGAGTATACTAAAACAAACCTGATCTCTCTAGGACATTCAGAAGCCAAGTTATAAGCCCACAAATGTGTAACTGGACTACTACTTTAAATTGACACCAGATCCGGTGACCTTTGGGACATGGTTTGACCCCCTTAGGAAAGTGCGATCATCTTGAAACGTTCATATCACTTACAACTCAATAGATTCTACCTTCCTGTAACGTTTCAGCCTGATTGGACCTTGTTTTCACACAAATGAACCCAGAATGATGTGAAATTGTGCTTCATGCAACATAATTCTGGGTGCCATTTAAAAACCATAAGTGCTAATGACTCCATTCCTTTTTGTGGTTGTAGGGGCTGTTGATTGGAGTATACTAAAACAAACCTGATCTCTCTTGAACATTCAGAAGCCAAGTTATAAGCCCACAAATGTGTAACTGGACTACTACTTTAAATTGACACCAGATCCGGTGACCTTTGGGACATGGTTTGACCCCCTTAGGAAAGTGCGATCATCTTGAAACGTTCAGATCACTTACAACTCAATAGATTCTACCTTCTTGTAACGTTTCAGCCTGATTGGACCTTGTTTTCACACAAATGGACCCAGAATGATGTGAAATTGTGCTTCGTGCAACATAATTCTGGGTGCCATTTACAAACCATAAGTGCTAATGACTCCATTCCTTTTTGTGGTTGTAGGGGCTGTTGGTTGGAGTACTCTAAAACAAACCTGACCTCTCTAGGATATTCAGAAGCCAAGTTATAAGCCCACAAAGGTGTAACTGGACTACTTCTTTAAAGTGACACCAGGCCCGGTGACCTTTGGGACATGGTTTGACAACCTTAGGAAAGTGCTATCATCATGAAACGTTCATATCACTTACAACTCAATAGATTCTACCTTCCAGTAACGTTTCAGCCTGATTGGACCTTGTTTTCACACAAATGAACCCAGAATGATGTGAAATTGTGCTTCAAGCAACATAATTCTGGGTGCCATTTAAAAACCATAAGTGCTAATGACTCTATTCCTTTTTGTGGTTGTACGGGCTGTTGATTGGAGTATACTAAAACAAACCTGATCTCTCTAGGACATTCAGAAGCCAAGTTATAAGCCCACAAATGTGTAACTGGACTACTTCTTTAAATTGACACCAGATCCGGTGACTTTGGGACATGGTTTGACCCCCTTATGAAAGTGCTATCATCATGAAACGTTCAGATCACTTACAACTCAATAGATTATACCTTCCTGTAACGTTTCAGCCTGATTGGACCTTGTTTTCACACAAATGAACCCAGAATGGTGTGAAATCATGCTTCGTGCAACATAATTCTGGGTGCCATTTAAAAACCATAAGTGCTAATGACTCCATTCCTTTTTGTGGTTGTAGGGGCTGTTGATTGGAGTATACTAAAACAAACCTGATCTCTCTAGGACATTCAGAAGCCAAGTTATAAGCCCACAAATGTGTAACTGGACTACTACTTTAAATTGACACCAGATCCGGTGACCTTTGGGACATGGTTTGACCCCCTTAGGAAAGTGCGATCATCTTGAAAAGTTCAGATCACTTACAACTCAATAGATTCTACCTTCTTGTAACGTTTCAGCCTGATTGGACCTTGTTTTCACACAAATGGACCCAGAATGATGTGAAATTGTGCTTCATGCAACATAATTCTGGGTGCCATTTAAAAACCATAAGTGCTAATGACTCCATTCCTTTTTGTGGTTGTAGGGGCTGTTGATTGGAGTATACTAAAACAAACCTGATCTCTCTAGGACATTCAGAAGCCAAGTTATAAGCCCACAAATGTGTAACTGGACTACTTCTTTAAATTGACACCAGATCCGGTGACCTTTGGGACATGGTTTGACCCCCTTAGGAAAGTGCTATCATCATGAAACGTTCAGATCACTTACAACTCAATAGATTCTACCTTCCTGTAACGTTTCAGCCTGATTGGACCTTGTTTTCACACAAATGAACCCAGAATGATGTGAAATTGTGCATCGTGCAACATAATTCTGGGTGCCATTTAAAAACCATAAGTGCTAATGACTCCATTCCTTTTTGTGGTTGTAGGGGCTGTTGATTGGAGTATACTAAAACAAACCTGATATCTCTAGGACATTCAGAAGCCAAGTTATAAGCCCACAAATGTGTAACTGGACTACTACTTTAAATTGACACCAGATCCGGTGACCTTTGGGACATGGTTTGACCCCCTTAGGAAAGTGCGATCATCTTGAAACGTTCAGATCACTTACAACTCAATAGATTCTACCTTCTTGTAACGTTTCAGCCTGATTGGACCTTGTTTTCACACAAATGGACCCAGAATGATTTGAAATTGTGCTTCATGCAACATAATTCTGGGTGCCATTTACAAACCATAAGTGCTAATGACTCCATTCCTTTTTGTGGTTGTAGGGGCTGTTGATTGGAGTACATTAAAACTAACCTGATCTCTCTAGGACATTCAGAAGCCAAGTTATAAGCCCACAAATGTGTAACTGGACTACTTCTTTAAATTGACACCAGATCCGGTGACCTTTGGGACATGGTTTAACCCCCTTAGGAAAGTGCGATCATCTTGAAACGTTCAGATCACTTACAACTCAATAGATTCTACCTTCCTGTAACGTTTCAGCCTGATTGGACCTTGTTTTCACACAAAGGAACCCAGAATGATGTGAAATTGTGCTTCGTGCCACATAATTCTGGGTGTCATTTAAAAACCATAAGTGCTAATGACTCCATTCCTTTTTGTGGTTGTAGGGGCTGTTGATTGCAGTATACTAAAACAAACCTGATCTCTCTAGGACTATCAGAAGCCAAGTTATAAGCCCACAAATGTGTAACTGGACTACTTCGGTAAATTGACACCAGATCCGGTGACCTTTGGGACATGGTTTGACCCCCTTAGGAAAGTGCTATCATCATGAAACGTTCAGATCACTTACAACTCAATAGATTCTACCTTCCTGTAACATTTCAGCCTGATTGGACCTTGTTTTCACACAAATGAACCCAGAATGATGTGAAATTGTGCTTCGTGCCACATAATTCTGGGTGCCATTTACAAACCATAAGTGCTAATGACTCCATTCCTTTTTGTGGTTGTAGTGGCTGTTGGTTGGAGTACTCTAAAACAAACCTGACCTCTCTAGGATATTCAGAAGCCAAGTTATAAGCCCACAAAGGTGTAACTGGACTACTTCTTTAAAGTGACACCAGGCCCGGTGACCTTTGGGACATGGTTTGACCCCCTATAGGAATGTGCGATCATCATGAAATGTTCAGATCACTTGCAACTCAATAGATTCTACCTTCTTGTAACGTTTCAGCCTGATTGGACCTTGTTTTCACACAAATGGACCCAGAATGATTTGAAATTGTGCTTCATGCAACATAATTCTGGGTGCCATTTACAAACCATAAGTGCTAATGACTCCATTCCTTTTTGTGGTTGTAGGGGCTGTTGATTGGAGTACATTAAAACTAACCTGATCTCTCTAGGACATTCAGAAGCCAAGTTATAAGCCCACAAATGTGTAACTGGACTACTTCTTTAAATTGACACCAGATCCGGTGACCTTTGGGACATGGTTTAACCCCCTTAGGAAAGTGCGATCATCTTGAAACGTTCAGATCACTTACAACTCAATAGATTCTACCTTCCTGTAACGTTTCAGCCTGATTGGACCTTGTTTTCACACAAATGAACCCAGAATGATGTGAAATTGTGCTTCGTGCCACATAATTCTGGGTGTCATTTAAAAACCATAAGTGCTAATGACTCCATTCCTTTTTGTGGTTGTAGGGGCTGTTGATTGGAGTGTACTAAAACAAACCTGATCTCTCTAGGACTATCAGAAGCCAAGTTATAAGCCCACAAATGTGTAACTGGACTACTTCGTTAAATTGACACCAGATCCGGTGACCTTTGGGACATGGTTTGACCCCCTTAGGAAAGTGCTATCATCATGAAACGTTCAGATCACTTACAACTCAATAGATTCTACCTTCCTGTAACGTTTCAGCCTGATTGGACCTTGTTTTCACACAAATGAACCCAGAATGATGTGAAATTGTGCTTCGTGCCACATAATTCTGGGTGCCATTTACAAACCATAAGTGCTAATGACTCCATTCCTTTTTGTGGTTGTAGTGGCTGTTGGTTGGAGTACTCTAAAACAAACCTGACCTCTCTAGGATATTCAGAAGCCAAGTTATAAGCCCACAAAGGTGTAACTGGACTACTTCTTTAAAGTGACACCAGGCCCGGTGACCTTTGGGACATGGTTTGACCCCCTATAGGAATGTGCGATTATCATGAAACGTTCAGATCCCTTACAACTCAATAGATTCTACCTTCTTGTAACGTTTCAGCCTGATTGGACCTTGTTTTCACACAAATGGACCCAGAATGATGTGAAATTGTGCTTCGTGCAACATAGTTCTGGGTGCCATTTACAAACCATAAGTGCTAATGACTCCATTCCTTTTAGTGGTAACGGGGGCTGTTAATTGGAGTACTCTAAAACAAACCTGACCTCTCTAGGATATTCAGAAGCCAAGTTATAAGCCCACAAAGGTGTAACTGGACTACTTCTTTAAAGTGACACCAGGCCCGGTGACCTTTGGGACATGGTTTGACCCACTATAGGAATGTGCGATCATCATGAAACATTCAGATCACTTACAACTCAATAGATTCTACCTTCTTGTAACGTTTCAGCCTGATTGGACCTTGTTTTCACACAAATGGACCCAGAATGATGTGAAATTGTGCTTCGTGCAACATAATTCTAGGTGCCATTTACAAACCATAAGTGCTAAAGACTCCATTCCTTTTTGTGGTTGTAGGGGCTGTTGGTTGGAGTACATTAAAACAAACCTGATCTCTCTAGGACATTCAGAAGCCAAGTTATAAGCCCACAAATGTGTAACTGGTCTACTTCTTTAAATTGACACCAGATCCGGTGACCTTTGGGACATGGTTTGACCCCCTTAGGAAAGAGCTATCATCATGAAACGTTCAGATCACTTACAACTCAATAGATTCTACCTTCCAGTAACGTTTCAGCCTGATTGGACCTTGTTTTCACACAAATGGACCCAGAATGATGTGAAATTGTGCTTCATGCAACATAATTCTGGGTGCCATTTAAAAACCATAAGTGCTAATGACTCCATTCCTTTTTGTGGTTGTACGGGCTGTTGATTGGAGTATACTAAAACAAACCTGATCTCTCTAGGACATTCAGAAGCCAAGTTATAAGCCCACAAATGTGTAACTGGACTACTTCTTTAAATTGACACCAGATCCGGTGACCTTTGGGACATGGTTTGACCCCCTTAGGAAAGTGCTATCATCATGAAACGTTCAGATCACTTACAACTCAATAGATTATACCTTCCTGTAACGTTTCAGCCTGATTGGACCTTGTTTTCACACAAATGAACCCAGAATGATGTGAAATTGTGCTTCGTGCAACATAATTCTGGGTGCCATTTAAAAACCATAAGTGCTAATGACTCCATTCCTTTTTTTGGTTGTAGGGGCTGTTGATTGGAGTATACTAAAACAAACCTGATCTCTCTAGGACATTCAGAAGCCAAGTTATAAGCCCACAAATGTGTAACTGGACTACTACTTTAAATTGACACCAGATCCGGTGACCTTTGGGACATGGTTTGACCCCCTTAGGAAAGTGCGATCATCTTGAAACGTTCATATCACTTACAACTCAATAGATTCTACCTTCTTGTAACGTTTCAGCCTGATTGGACCTTGTTTTCACACAAATGGACCCAGAATGATGTGAAATTGTGCTTCGTGCAACATAATTCTGGGTGCCATTTACAAACCATAAGTGCTAATGACTCCATTTCTTTTTTTGGTTGTAGGGGCTGTTGGTTGGAGTACTCTAAAACAAACCTGACCTCTCTAGGATATTCAGAAGCCAAGTTATAAGCCCACAAAGGTGTAAGTGGACTACTTCTTTAAAGTGACACCAGGCCCGGTGACCTTTGGGACATGGTTTGACCCACTATAGGAATGTGCGATCATCATGAAACGTTCAGATCACTTACAACTCAATAGATTCTACCTTCTTGTAACGTTTCAGCCTGATTGGACATTGTTTTCACACAAATGGACCCAGAATGATGTGAAATTGTGCTTCGTGCAACATAATTCTGGGTGCCATTTACAAACCATAAGTGCTAAAGACTCCATTCCTTTTTGTGGTTGTAGGGGCTGTTGGTTGGAGTACATTAAAACAAACCTGATCTCTCTAGGACATTCAGAAGCCAAGTTATAAGCCCACAAATGTGTAACTGGACTACTTCTTTAAATTGACACCAGATCCGGTGACCTTTGGGACATGGTTTGACCCCCTTAGGAAAGAGCTATCATCATGAAACGTTCAGATCACTTACAACTCAATAGATTCTACCTTCCAGTAACGTTTCAGCCTGATTGGACCTTGTTTTCACACAAATGAACCCAGAATGATGTGAAATTGTGCTTCATGCAACATAATTCTGGGTGCCATTTAAAAACCATAAGTGCTAATGACTCCATTCCTTTTTGTGGTTGTACGGGCTGTTGATTGGAGTACACTAAAACAAACCTGATCTCTCTAGGACATTCAGAAGCCAAGTTATAAGCCCACAAATGTGTAACTAGACTACTTCTTTAAATTGACACCAGATCCGGTGACCTTTGGGACATGGTTTGACCCCCTTAGGAAAGTGCTATCATCATGAAACCTTCAGATCACTTACAACTCAATAGATTCCACCTTCCTGTAACGTTTCAGCCTAATTGGACCTTGTTTTCACACAAATGAACCCAGAATGGTGTGAAATCGTGCTTCGTGCAACATAATTCTGGGTGCCATTTAAGAACCATAAGTGCTAATGACTCCATTCCTTTTTGTGGTTGTAGGGGCTGTTGATTGGAGTATACTAAAACAAACCTGATCTCTCTAGGACATTCAGAAGCCAAGTTATAAGCCCACAAATGTGTAACTGGACTACTACTTTAAATTGACACCAGATCCGGTGACCTTTGGGACATGGTTTGACCCCCTTAGGAAAGTGCGATCATCTTGAAACGTTCAGATCACTTACAACTCAATAGATTCTACCTTCTTGTAACGTTTCAGCCTGATTGGACCTTGTTTTCACACAAATGGACCCAGAATGATGTGAAATTGTGCTTCGTGCAACATAATTCTGGGTGCCATTTACAAACCATAAGTGCTAATGACTCCATTCCTTTTTGTGGTTGTAGGGGCTGTTGGTTGGAGTACTCTAAAACAAACCTGACCTCTCTAGGATATTCAGAAGCCAAGTTATAAGCCCACAAAGGTGTAACTGGACTACTACTTTAAAGTGACACCAGGCCCGGTGACCTTTGGGACATGGTTTGACCCCCTATAGGAATGTGCGATCATCATGAAACGTTCAGATCACTTACAACTCAATAGATTCTACCTTCTTGTAAGGTTTCAGCCTGATTGGACCTTGATTTCACACAAATGGACCCAGAATGATGTGAAATTGTGCTTCGTGCAACATAGTTCTGGGTGCCATTTACAAACCATAAGTACTAATGACTCCATTCCTTTTAGTGGTAATGGGGGCTGTTAATTGGAGTACTCTAAAACAAACCTGACCTCTCTAGGATATTCAGAAGCCAAGTTATAAGCCCACAAAGGTGTAACTGGACTACTTCTTTAAAGTGACACCAGGCCCGGTGACCTTTGGGACATGGTTTGACCCCCTATAGGAATGTGCAATCATCATGAAACGTTCAGATCACTTACAACTCAATAGATTCTACCTTCTTGTAACGTTTCAGCCTGATTGGACCTTGTTTTCACACAAATGGACCCAGAATGATGTGAAATTGTGCTTCGTGCAACATAATTCTGGGTGCCATTTACAAACCATAAGTGCTAATGACTCCATTCCTTTTTGTGGTTGTAGGGGCTGTTGGTTGGAGTACTCTAAAACAAACCTGACCTCTCTAGGATATTCAGAAGCCAAGTTATAAGCCCACAAAGGTGTAACTGGACTACTTCTTTAAAGTGACACCAGGCCCGGTGACCTTTGGGACATGGTTTGACCCACTATAGGAATGTGCGATCATCATGAAACGTTCAGATCACTTACAACTCAATAGATTCTACCTTCTTGTAACGTTTCAGCCTGATTGGACCTTGTTTTCACACAAATGGACCCAGAATGATGTGAAATTGTGCTTCATGCAACATAATTCTGGGTGCCATTTAAAAACCATAAGTGCTAATGACTCCATTCCTTTTTGTGGTTGTACGGGCTGTTGATTGGAGTATACTAAAACAAACCTGATCTCTCTAGGACATTCAGAAGCCAAGTTATAAGCCCACAAATGTGTAACTGGACTACTTCTTTAAATTGACACCAGATCCGGTGACCTTTGGGACATGGTTTGACCCCCTTAGGAAAGTGCTATCATCATGAAACGTTCAGATCACTTACAACTCAATAGATTATACCTTCCTGTAACGTTTCAGCCTGATTGGACCTTGTTTTCACACAAATGAACCCCGAATGATGTGAAATTGTGCTTCGTGCAACATAATTCTGGGTGCCATTTACAAACCATAAGTGCTAATGACTCCATTCCTTTTTGTGGTTGTAGGGGCTGTTGATTGGAGTATACTAAAACAAACCTGATCTCTCTAGGACATTCAGAAGCCAAGTTATAAGCCCACAAATGTGTAACTGGACTACTACTTTAAATTGACACCAGATCCGGTGACCTTTGGGACATGGTTTGACCCCCTTAGGAAAGTGCGATCATCTTGAAACGTTCATATCACTTACAACTCAATAGATTCTACCTTCCAGTAACGTTTCAGCCTGATTGGACCTTGTTTTCACACAAATGAACCCAGAATGATGTGAAATTGTGCTTCATGCAACATAATTCTGGGTGCCATTTAAAAACCATAAGTGCTAATGACTCCATTCCTTTTTGTGGTTGTACGGGCTGTTGATTGGTGTATACTAAAACAAACCTGATCTCTCTAGGACATTCAGAAGCCAAGTTATAAGCCCACAAATGTGTAACTGGACTACTTCTTTAAATTGACACCAGATCCGGTGACCTTTGGGACATGGTTTGACCCCCTTAGGAAAGTGCCATCATCATGAAACGTTCAGATCACTTACAACTCAATAGATTATACCTTCCTGTAACGTTTCAGCCTGATTGGACCTTGTTTTCACACAAATGAACCCAGAATGGTGTGAAATCGTGCTTCGTGCAACATAATTCTGGGTGCCATTTAAAAACCATAAGTGCTAATGACTCCATTCCTTTTTGTGGTTGTAGGGGCTGTTGATTGGAGTATACTAAAACAAACCTGATCTCTCTAGGACATTCAGAAGCCAAGTTATAAGCCCACAAATGTGTAACTGGACTACTACTTTAAATTGACACCAGATCCGGTGACCTTTGGGACATGGTTTGACCCCCTTAGGAAAGTGCGATCATCTTGAAACGTTCAGATCACTTACAACTCAATAGATTCTACCTTCTTGTAACGTTTCAGCCTGATTGGACCTTGTTTTCACACAAATGGACCCAGAATGATGTGAAATTGTGCTTCGTGCAACATAATTCTGGGTGCCATTTACAAACCATAAGTGCTAATGACTCCATTCCTTTTTGTGGTTGTAGGGGCTGTTGGTTGGAGTACTCTAAAACAAACCTGACCTCTCTAGGATATTCAGAAGCCAAGTTATAAGCCCACAAAGGTGTAACTGGACTACTTCTTTAAAGTGACACCAGGCCCGGTGACCTTTGGGACATGGTTTGACCCCTATAGGAATGTGCGATCATCATGAAACGTTCAGATCACTTACAACTCAATAGATTCTACCTTCTTGTAACGTTTCAGCCTGATTGGACCTTGTTTTCACACAAATGGACCCAAAATGATGTGAAATTGTGCTTCGTGCAACATAGTTCTGGGTGCCATTTACAAACCATAAGTGCTAATGACTCCATTCCTTTTAGTGGTAACGGGGGCTGTTAATTGGAGTACTCTAAAACAAACCTGACCTCTCTAGGATATTCAGAAGCCAAGTTATAAGCCCACAAAGGTGTAACTGGACTACTTCTTTAAAGTGACACCAGGCCCGGTGACCTTTGGGACATGGTTTGACCCCCTATAGGAATGTGCAATCATCATGAAACGTTCAGATCACTTACAACTCAATAGATTCTACCTTCTTGTAACGTTTCAGCCTGATTGGACCTTGTTTTCACACAAATGGACCCAGAATGATGTGAAATTGTGCTTCGTGCAACATAATTCTGGGTGCCATTTACAAACCATAAGTGCTAATGACTCCATTCCTTTTTGTGGTTGTAGGGGCTGTTGGTTGGAGTACTCTAAAACAAACCTGACCTCTCTAGGATATTCAGAAGCCAAGTTATAAGCCCACAAAGGTGTAACTGGACTACTTCTTTAAAGTGACACCAGGCCCGGTGACCTTTGGGACATGGTTTGACCCCCTTAGGAAAGTGCTATCATCATGAAACGTTCATATCACTTACAACTCAATAGATTCTACCTTCCAGTAACGTTTCAGCCTATTTGGACCTTGTTTTCACACAAATGAACCCAGAATGATGTGAAATTGTGCTTCATGCAACATAATTCTGGGTGCCATTTAAAAACCATAAGTGCTAATGACTCTATTCCTTTTTGTGGTTGTACGGGCTGTTGATTGGAGTATACTAAAACAAACCTGATCTCTCTAGGACATTCAGAAGCCAAGTTATAAGCCCACAAATGTGTAACTGGACTACTTCTTTAAATTGACACCAGATCCGGTGACCTTTGGGACATGGTTTGACCCCCTTAGGAAAGTGCTATCATCATGAAACATTCAGATCACTTACAACTCAATAGATTATACCTTCCTGTAACGTTTCAGCCTGATTGGACCTTGTTTTCACACAAATGAACCCAGAATGGTGTGAAATCATGCTTCGTGCAACATAATTCTGGGTGCCATTTAAAAACCATAAGTGCTAATGACCCCATTCCTTTTTGTGGTTGTAGGGGCTGTTGATTGGAGTATACTAAAACAAACCTGATCTCTCTAGGACATTCAGAAGCCAAGTTATAAGCCCACAAATGTGTAACTGGACTACTACTTTAAATTGACACCAGATCCGGTGACCTTTGGGACATGGTTTGACCCCCTTCGGAAAGTGCGATCATCTTGAAAAGTTCAGATCACTTACAACTCAATAGATTCTACCTTCTTGTAACGTTTCAGCCTGATTGGACCTTGTTTTCACACAAATGGACCCAGAATGATGTGAAATTGTGCTTCGTGCAACATAATTCTGGGTGCCATTTACAAACCATAAGTGCTAATGACTCCATTCCTTTTTGTGGTTGTAGGGGCTGTTGGTTGGAGTACTCTAAAACAAACCTGACCTCTCTAGGATATTCAGAAGCCAAGTTATAAGCCCACAAAGGTGTAACTGGACTACTTCTTTAAAGTGACACCAGGCCCGGTGACCTTTGGGACATGGTTTGACCCCCTATAGGAATGTGCGATCATCATGAATGAAACGTTCAGATCACTTACAACTCAATAGATTCTACCTTCTTGTAACGTTTCAGCCTGATTGGACCTTGTTTTCACACAAATGGACCCAGAATGATGTGAAATTGTGCTTCGTGCAACATAGTTCTGGGTGCCATTTACAAACCATAAGTGCTAATGACTCCATTCCTTTTAGTGGTAACGGGGGCTGTTAATTGGAGTACTCTAAAACAAACCTGACCTCTCTAGGATATTCAGAAGCCAAGTTATAAGCCCACAAAGGTGTAACTGGACTACTTCTTTAAAGTGACACCAGGCTCGGTGACCTTTGGGACATGGTTTGACCCCCTATAGGAATGTGCAATCATCATGAAATGTTCAGATCACTTACAACTCAATAGATTCTACCTTCTTGTAACGTTTCAGCCTGATTGGACCTTGTTTTCACACAAATGGACCCAGAATGATGTGAAATTGTGCTTCGTGCAACATAATTCTGGGTGCCATTTACAAACCATAAGTGCTAATGACTCCATTCCTTTTTGTGGTTGTAGGGGCTGTTGGTTGGAGTACTCTAAAACAAACCTGACCTCTCTAGGATATTCAGAAGCCAAGTTATAAGCCCACAAAGGTGTAACTGGACTTCTTCTTTAAAGTGACACCAGGCCCGGTGACCTTTGGGACATGGTTTGACCCACTATAGGAATGTGCGATCATCATGAAAAGTTCAGATCACTTACAACTCAATAGATTCTACCTTCTTGTAACGTTTCAGCCTGATTGGACCTTGTTTTCACACAAATGGACCCAGAATGATGTGAAATTGTGCTTCGTGCAACATAATTCTGGGTGCCATTTACAAACCATAAGTGCTAAAGACTCCATTCCTTTTTGTGGTTGTAGGGGCTGTTGGTTGGAGTACATTAAAACAAACCTGATCTCTCTAGGACATTCAGAAGCCAAGTTATAAGCCCACAAATGTGTAACTGGACTACTTCTTTAAATTGACACCAGATCCGGTGACCTTTGGGACATGGTTTGACCCCCTTAGGAAAGTGCTATCATCATGAAACGTTCAGATCACTTACAACTCAATAGATTATACCTTCCTGTAACGTTTCAGCCTGATTGGACCTTGTTTTCACACAAATGAACCCAGAATGATGTGAAATTGTGCTTAGTGCAACATAATTCTGGGTGCCATTTAAAAACCATAAGTGCTAATGACTCCATTCCTTTTTGTGGTTGTAGGGGCTGTTGATTGGAGTATACTAAAACAAACCTGATCTCTCTAGGACATTCAGAAGCCAAGTTAGAAGCCCACAAATGTGTAACTGGACTACTACTTTAAATCGACACCAGATCCGGTGACCTTTGGGACATGGTTTGACCCCTTTAGGAAAGTGCGATCATCTTGAAACGTTCATATCACTTACAAATCAATAGATTCTACCTTCTTGTAACGTTTCAGCCTGATTGGACCTTGTTTTCACACGAATGGACCCAGAATGATGTGAAATTGTGCTTCGTGCAACATAATTCTGGGTGCCATTTACAAACCATAAGTGCTAATGACTCCATTTCTTTTTTTGGTTGTAGGGGCTGTTGGTTGGAGTACTCTAAAACAAACCTGACCTCTCTAAGATATTCAGAAGCCAAGTTATAAGCCCACAAAGGTGTAAGTGGACTACTTCTTTAAAGTGACACCAGGCCCGGTGACCTTTGGGACATGGTTTGACCCACTATAGGAATGTGCGATCATCATGAAACGTTCAGATCACTTACAACTCAATAGATTCTACCTTCTTGTAACGTTTCAGCCTGATTGGACCTTGTTTTCACACAAATGGACCCAGAATGATGTGAAATTGTGCTTCGTGCAACATAATTCTGGGTGCCATTTACAAACCATAAGTGCTAAAGACTCCATTCCTTTTTGTGGTTGTAGGGGCTGTTGGTTGGAGTACATTAAAACAAACCTGATCTCTCTAGGACATTCAGAAGCCAAGTTATAAGCCCACAAATGTGTAACTGGACTACTTCTTTAAATTGACACCAGATCCGGTGACCTTTGGGACATGGTTTGACCCCCTTAGGAAAGTGCGATCATCTTGAAACGTTCAGATCACTTACAACTCAATAGATTATACCTTCCTGTAACGTTTCAGCCTGATTGGACCTTGTTTTCACACAAATGAACCCAGAATGATGTGAAATTGTGCTTCGTGCAACATAATTCTGGGTGCCATTTAAAAACCATAAGTGCTAATGACTCCATTCCTTTTTGTGGTTGTAGGGGCTGTTGATTGGAGTATACTAAAACAAACCTGATCTCTCTAGGACATTCAGAAGCCAAGTTATAAGCCCACAAATGTGTAACTGGACTACTACTTTAAATTGACACCAGATCCGGTGACCTTTGGGACATGGTTTGACCCCCTTAGGAAAGTGCGATCATCTTGAAACGTTCATATCACTTACAACTCAATAGATTCTACCTTCCAGTAACGTTTCAGCCTGATTGGACCTTGTTTTCACACAAATGAACCCAGAATGATGTGAAATTGTGCTTCATGCAACATAATTCTGGGTGCCATTTAAAAACCATAAGTGCTAATGACTCCATTCCTTTTTGTGGTTGTACGGGCTGTTGATTGGAGTATACTAAAACAAACCTGATCTCTCTAGGACATTCAGAAGCCAAGTTATAAGCCCACAAATGTGTAACTGGACTACTTCTTTAAATTGACACCAGATCCGGTGACCTTTGGGACATGGTTTGACCCCCTTAGGAAAGTGCCATCATCATGAAACGTTCAGATCACTTACAACTCAATAGATTATACCTTCCTGTAACGTTTCAGCCTGATTGGACCTTGTTTTCACACAAATGAACCCAGAATGGTGTGAAATCGTGCTTCGTGCAACATAATTCTGGGTGCCATTTAAAAACCATAAGTGCTAATTACTCCATTCTTTTTTGTGGTTGTAGGGGCTGTTGATTGGAGTATACTAAAACAAACCTGATCTCTCTAGGACATTCAGAAGCCAAGTTATAAGCCCACAAATGTGTAACTGGACTACTACTTTAAATTGACACCAGATCCGGTGACCTTTGGGACATGGTTTGACCCCCTTAGGAAAGTGCCATCATCATGAAACGTTCAGATCACTTACAACTCAATAGATTATACCTTCCTGTAACGTTTCAGCCTGATTGGACCTTGTTTTCACACAAATGAACCCAGAATGGTGTGAAATCGTGCTTCGTGCAACATAATTCTGGGTGCCATTTAAAAACCATAAGTGCTAATTACTCCATTCTTTTTTGTGGTTGTAGGGGCTGTTGATTGGAGTATACTAAAACAAACCTGATCTCTCTAGGACATTCAGAAGCCAAGTTATAAGCCCACAAATGTGTAACTGGACTACTACTTTAAATTGACACCAGATCCGGTGACCTTTGGGACATGGTTTGACCCCCTTAGGAAAGTGCGATCATCTTGAAACGTTCAGATCACTTACAACTCAATAGATTCTACCTTCTTGTAACGTTTCAGCCTGATTGGACCTTGTTTTCACACAAATGGACCCAGAATGATGTGAAATTGTGCTTCGTGCAACATAATTCTGGGTGCCATTTACAAACGATAAGTGCTAATGACTCCATTCCTTTTTGTGGTTGTAGGGGCTGTTGGTTGGAGTACTCTAAAACAAACCTGACCTCTCTAGGATATTCAGAAGCCAAGTTATAAGCCCACAAAGGTGTAACTGGACTACTTCTTTAAAGTGACACCAGGCCCGGTGACCTTTGGGACATGGTTTGACCCCGTATAGGAATGTGCGATCATCATGAAACGTTCAGATCACTTACAACTCAATAGATTCTACCTTCTTGTAACGTTTCAGCCTGATTGGACCTTGTTTTCACACAAATGGACCCAGAATGATGTGAAATTGTGCTTCGTGCAACATAGTTCTGGGTGCCATTTACAAACCATAAGTGCTAATGACTCCATTCCTTTTAGTGGTAACGGGGGCTGTTAATTGGAGTACTCTAAAACAAACCTGACCTCTCTAGGATATTCAGAAGCCAAGTTATAAGCCCACAAAGGTGTAACTGGACTACTTCTTTAAAGTGACACCAGGCCCGGTGACCTTTGGGACATGGTTTGACCCCCTATAGGAATGTGCAATCATCATGAAACGTTCAGATCACTTACAACTCAATAGATTCTACCTTCTTGTAACGTTTCAGCCTGATTGGACCTTGTTTTCACACAAATGGACCCAGAATGATGTGAAATTGTGCTTCGTGCAACATAATTCTGGGTGCCATTTACAAACCATAAGTGCTAATGACTCCATTCCTTTTTGTGGTTGTAGGGGGTGTTGGTTGGAGAACTCTAAAACAAACCTGACCTCTCTAGGATATTCAGAAGCCAAGTTATAAGCCCACAAAGGTGTAACTGGACTACTTCTTTAAAGTGACACCAGGCCCGGTGACCTTTGGGACATGGTTTGACCCCCTTAGGAAAGTGCTATCATCATGAAACGTTCATATCACTTACAACTCAATAGATTCTACCTTCCAGTAACGTTTCAGCCTGATTGGACCTTGTTTTCACACAAATGAACCCAGAATGATGTGAAATTGTGCTTCATGCAACATAATTCTGGGTGCCATTTAAAAACCATAAGTGCTAATGACTCCATTCCTTTTTGTGGTTGTACGGGCTGTTGATTGGAGTATACTAAAACAAACCTGATCTCTCTAGGACATTCAGAAGCCAAGTTATAAGCCCACAAATGTGTAACTGGACTACTTCTTTAAATTGACACCAGATCCGGTGACCTTTGGGACATGGTTTGACCCCCTTAGGAAAGTGCTATCATCATGAAACGTTCAGATCACTTACAACTCAATAGATTATACCTTCCTGTAACGTTTCAGCCTGATTGGACCTTGTTTTCACACAAATGAACCCAGAATGGTGTGAAATCGTGCTTCGTGCAACATAATTCTGGGTGCCATTTACAAACCATAAGTGCTAATGACTCCATTCCTTTTTGTGGTTGTAGGGGCTGTTGGTTGGAGTACTCTAAAACAAACCTGACCTCTCTAGGATATTCAGAAGACAAGTTATAAGCCCACAAAGGTGTAACTGGACTACTTCTTTAAAGTGACACCAGGCTCGGTGACCTTTGGGACATGGTTTGACCCCCTATAGGAATGTGCAATCATCATGAAATGTTCAGATCACTTACAACTCAATAGATTCTACCTTCTTGTAACGTTTCAGCCTGATTGGACCTTGTTTTCACACAAATGGACCCAGAATGATGTGAAATTGTGCTTCGTGCAACATAATTCTGGGTGCCATTTACAAACCATAAGTGCTAATGACTCCATTCCTTTTTGTGGTTGTAGGGGCTGTTGGTTGGAGTACTCTAAAACAAACCTGACCTCTCTAGGATATTCAGAAGCCAAGTTATAAGCCCATAAAGGTGTAAGTGGACTACTTCTTTAAAGTGACACCAGGCCCGGTGACCTTTGGGACATGGTTTGACCCACTATAGGAATGTGCGATCATCATGAAACGTTCAGATCACTTACAACTCAATAGATTCTACCTTCTTGTAACGTTTCAGCCTGATTGGACCTTGTTTTCACACAAATGGACCCAGAATGATGTGACATTGTGCTTCGTGCAACATAATTCTGGGTGCCATTTACAAACCATAAGTGCTAAAGACTCCATTCCTTTTTGTGGTTGTAGGGGCTGTTGGTTGGAGTACATTAAAACAAACCTGATCTCTCTAGGACATTCACAAGCCAAGTTATAACCCCACAAATGTGTAACTGGACTACTTCTTTAAATTGACACCAGATCCGGTGACCTTTGGGACATGGTTTGACCCCCTTAGGAAAGAGCTATCATTATGAAACGTTCAGATCACTTACAACTCAATAGATTCTACCTTCCAGTAACGTTTCAGCCTGATTGGACCTTGTTTTCACACAAATGAACCCAGAATGATGTGAAATTGTGCTTCATGCAACATAATTCTGGGTGCCATTTAAAAACCATAAGTGCTAATGACTCCACTCCTTTTTGTGGTTGTACGGGCTGTTGATTGGAGTATACTAAAACAAACCTGATCTCTCTAGGACATTCAGAAACCAAGTTATAAGCCCTCAAATGTGTAATTGGACTACTTCTTTAAAGTGACACCAGGCCCAGTGACCTTTGGGACATGGTTTGACCCCCTATAGGAATGTGCGATCATCATGAAACGTTCAGATCACTTACAACTCAATAGATTCTACCTTCTTGTAACGTTTCAGCCTGATTGGACCTTGTTTTCACACAAATGGACCCAGAATGATGTGAAATTGTGCTTCGTGCAACATAGTTCTGGGTGCCATTTACAAACCATAAGTGCTAATGACTCCTTTCCTTTTAGTGGTAACGGAGGCTGTTAATTAGAGTACTCTAAAACAAACCTGACCTCTCTAGGATATTCAGAAGCCAAGTTATAAGCCCACAAAGGTGTAACTGGACTACTTCTTTAAAGTGACACCAGGCCCGGTGACCTTTGGGACATGGTTTGACCCCCTATAGGAATGTGCAATCATCATGAAACGTTCAGATCACTTACAACTCAATAGATTCTACCTTCTTGTAACGTTTCAGCCTGATTGGACCTTGTTTTCACACAAATGGACCCAGAATGATGTGAAATTGTGCTTCGTGCAACATAATTCTGGGTGCCATTTACAAACCATAAGTGCTAATGACTCCATTCCTTTTTTTGTTGTAGGGGCTGTTGGTTGGAGTACTCTAAAACAAACCTGACCTCTCTATGATATTCAGAAGCCAAGTTATAAGCCCACAAAGGTGTAACTGGACTACTTCTTTAAAGTGACACCAGGCCCGGTGACCTTTGGGACATGGTTTGACCCTCTATAGGAATGTGCGATCATCATGAAACGTTCAGATCACTTACAACTCAATAGATTCTACCTTCTTGTAACATTTCAGCCTGATTGGACCTTGTTTTCACACAAATGGACCCAGAATGATGTGAAATTGTGCTTCGTGCAACATAATTCTGGGTGCCATTTACAAACCATAAGTGCTAAAGACTCCATTCCTTTTTGTGGTTGTAGGGGCTGTTGGTTGGAGTACATTAAAACAAACCTGATCTCTCTAGGACATTCAGAAGCCAAGTTATAAGCCCACAAATGTGTAACTGGACTACTTCTTTAAATTGACACCAGATCCGGTGACCTTTGGGACATGGTTTGACCCCCTTAGGAAAGTGCTATCATCATGAAACGTTCAGATCACTTACAACTCAATAGATTCTACCATCCTGTAACGTTTCAGCCTGATTGGACCTTGTTTTCACACAAATGAACCCAGAATGATGTGAAATTGTGCTTCATGCAACATAATTCTGGGTGCCATTTAAAAACCATAAGTGCTAATGACTCCATTCCTTTTTGTAGTTGTAGGGGCTGTTGATTGGAGTATACTAAAACAAACCTGATCTCTCTAGGACATTCAGAAGCCAAGTTATAAGCCCACAAATGTGTAACTGGACTACTTCTTTAAATTGACACCAGATCCGGTGACCTTTGGGACATGGTTTGACCCCCTTAGGAAAGTGCTATCATCATGAAACGTTCAGATCACTTACAACTCAATAGATTCTACCTTCCTGTAACGTTTCAGCCTGATTGGACCTTGTTTTCACACAAATGAACCCAGAATGATGTGAAATTGTGCTTCGTGCAACATAATTCTGGGTGCCATTTAAAAACCATAAGTGCTAATGACTCCATTCCTTTTTGTGGTTGTAGGGGCTGTTGATTGGAGTATACTAAAACAAACCTGAACTCTCTAGGACATTCAGAAGACAAGTTATAAGCCCACAAATGTGTAACTGGACTAATACTTTAAATTGACACCAGATCCGGTGACCTTTGGGACATGGTTTGACCCCCTTAGGAAAGTGCGATCATCTAGTCACGTTCAGATCACTTACAACTCAATAGATTCTACCTTCTTGTAACGTTTCAGCCTGATTGGACCTTGTTTTCACACAAATGGACCCAGAATGATGTGAAATTGTGCTTCATGCAACATAATTCTGGGTGCCATTTACAAACCATAAGTGCTATTGACTCCATCCCTTTTTGTGGTTGTAGGGGCTGTTGATTGGAGTACATTAAAACAAACCTGATCTCTCTAGGACATTCAGAAGCCAAGTTATAAGCCCACAAATGTGTAACTGGACTACTTCTTTAAATTGACACAAGATCCGGTGACCTTTGGGACACGGTTTGACCCCCTTAGGAAAGTGCGATCATCTTGAAACGTTCAGATCACTTACAACTCAATAGATTCTACCTTCCTGTAACGTTTCAGCCTGATTGGACCTTGTTTTCACACAAATGAACCCAGAATGATGTGAAATTGTGCTTCGTGCCACATAATTCTGGGTGCCATTTAAAAACCATAAGTGCTAATGACTCCATTCCTTTTTGTGGTTGTAGGGGCTGTTGATTGGAGTATACTAAAACAAACCTGATCTTTCTAGGACATTCAGAAGCCAAGTTATAAGCCCACAAATGTGTAACTGGACTACTTCTTTAAATTGACACCAGATCCGGTGACCTTTGGGACATGGTTTGACCCCCTTAGGAAAGTGCTATCATCATGAAACGTTCAGATCACTTACAACTCAATAGATTCTACCTTCCTGTAACGTTTCAGCCTGATTGGACCTTGTTTTCACACAAATGAACCCAGAATGATGTGAAATTGTGCTTCGTGCAACATAATTCTGGGTGCCATTTAAAAACCATAAGTGCTAATGATTCCATTCCTTTTTGAGGTTGTAGGGGCTGTTGATTGGAGTACACTAAAACAAACCTGATCTCTCTAGGACATTCAGAAGCCAAGTTATAAGCCCTCAAATGTGTAATTGGAATACTTCTTTAAAGTGACACCAGGCCCGGTGACCTTTGGGACATGGTTTGACCCCCTATAGGAAAGTGCGATCATCATGAAACGTTCAGATCACTTACAACTCAATAGATTCTACCTTCTTGTAACGTTTCAGCCTGATTGGACCTTGTTGTCACACAAATGGACCCAGAATGATGTGAAATTGTGCTTCGTGCAACATAATTCTGGGTGCCATTTACAAACCATAAGTGCTAATGACTCCATTCCTTTTTGTGGTTGTAGGGCCTGTTGATTGGAGTACACTAAAACAAACCTGATCTCTCTAGGACATTCAGAAGCCAAGTTATAAGCCCACAAATGTGTAACTGGACTACTTCTTTAAATTGACACCAGATCCGGTGACCTTTGGGACATGGTTTGACCCCCTATAGGAATGTGCGATCATCATGAAACGTTCAGATCACTTACAACTCAATAGATTCTACCTTCTTGTAACGTTTCAGCCTGATTGGACCTTATTTTCACACAAATGGACCCAGAATGATGTGAAATTGTGCTTCGTGCAACATAATTCTGGGTGCCATTTACAAACCATAAGTGCTAATGATTCCATTCCTTTTTGAGGTTGTAGGGGCTGTTGATTGGAGTACACTAAAACAAACCTGATCTCTCTAGGACATTCAGAAGCCAAGTTATAAGCCCTCAAATGTGTAATTGGACTACTTCTTTAAAGTGACACCATGCCCAGTGACCTTTGGGACATGGTTTGACCCCCTATAGGAATGTGCGATCATCATGAAACGTTCAGATCACTTACAACTCAATAGATTCTACCTTCTTGTAACGTTTCAGCCTGATTGGACCTTGTTTTCACACAAATGGACCCAGAATGATGTGAAATTGTGCTTCGTGCAACATAATTCTGGGTGCCATTTACAAACCATAAGTGCTAATGACTCCATTCCTTTTTGTGGTTGTAGGGCCTGTTGATTGGAGTACACTAAAACAAACCTGATCTCTCTAGGACATTCAGAAGCCAAGTTATAAGCCCACAAATGTGTAACTGGACTACTTCTTTAAATTGACACCAGATCCGGTGACCTTTGGGACATGGTTTGACCACCTTAGGAAAGTGCGATCATCTTGAAACGTTCAGATCACTTACAACTCAATAGATTCTACCTTCTTGTAACGTTTCAGCCTGATTGGACCTTGTTTTCACACAAATGAACCCAGAATGATGTGAAATTGTGCTTCGTGCAACATAATTCTGGGTGCCATTTAAAAACCATAAGTGCTAATGATTCCATTCCTTTTTGAGGTTGTAGGGGCTGTTGATTGGAGTACACTAAAACACACCTGATCTCTCTAGGACATTCAGAAGCCAAGTTATAAGCCCTCAAAGGTGTAATTGGACTACTTCTTTAAAGTGACACCAGGCCCGGTGACCTTTGGGACATGGTTTGACCCCCTATAGGAATGTGCGATCATCATGAAACGTTCAGATCACTTACAACTCAATTGATTCTACCTTCTTGTAACGTTTCAGCCTGATTGGACCTTGTTTTCACACAAATGGACCCAGAATGATGTGAAATTGTGCTTCGTGCAACATAATTCTGGGTGCCATTTACAAACCATAAGTGCTAATGACTCCATTCCTTTTTTTGTTGTAGGGGCTGTTGGTTGGAGTACTCTAAAACAAACCTGACCTCTCTATGATATTCAGAAGCCAAGTTATAAGCCCACAAAGGTGTAACTGGACTACTTCTTTAAAGTGACACCAGGCCCGGTGACCTTTGGGACATGGTTTGACCCTCTATAGGAATGTGCGATCATCATGAAACGTTCAGATCACTTACAACTCAATAGATTCTACCTTCTTGTAACATTTCAGCCTGATTGGACCTTGTTTTCACACAAATGGACCCAGAATGATGTGAAATTGTGCTTCGTGCAACATAATTCTGGGTGCCATTTACAAACCATAAGTGCTAAAGACTCCATTCCTTTTTGTGGTTGTAGTGGCTGTTGGCTGGAGTACATTAAAACAAACTTGATCTCTCTAGGACATTCAGAAGCCAAGTTATAAGCCCACAAATGTGTAACTGGACTACTTCTTTAAATTGACACCAGATCCGGTGACCTTTGGGACATGGTTTGACCCCCTTAGGAAAGTGCTATCATCATGAAACGTTCAGATCACTTACAACTCAATAGATTCTACCATCCTGTAACGTTTCAGCCTGATTGGACCTTGTTTTCACACAAATGAACCCAGAATGATGTGAAATTGTGCTTCATGCAACATAATTCTGGGTGCCATTTAAAAACCATAAGTGCTAATGACTCCATTCCTTTTTGTAGTTGTAGGGGCTGTTGATTGGAGTATACTAAAACAAACCTGATCTCTCTAGGACATTTAGAAGCCAAGTTATAAGCCCACAAATGTGTAACTGGACTACTTCTTTAAATTGACACCAGATCCGGTGACCTTTGGGACATGGTTTGACCCCCTTAGGAAAGTGCTATCATCATGAAACGTTCAGATCACTTACAACTCAATAGATTCTACCTTCCTGTAACGTTTCAGCCTGATTGGACCTTGTTTTCACACAAATGAACCCAGAATGATGTGAAATTGTGCTTCGTGCAACATAATTCTGGGTGCCATTTAAAAACCATAAGTGCTAATGACTCCATTCCTTTTTGTGGTTGTAGGGGCTGTTGATTGGAGTATACTAAAACAAACCTGAACTCTCTAGGACATTCAGAAGACAAGTTATAAGCCCACAAATGTGTAACTGGACTAATACTTTAAATTGACACCAGATCCGGTGACCTTTGGGACATGGTTTGACCCCCTTAGGAAAGTGCGATCATCTTGTCACGTTCAGATCACTTACAACTCAATAGATTCTACCTTCTTGTAACGTTTCAGCCTGATTGGACCTTGTTTTCACACAAATGGACCCAGAATGATGTGAAATTGTGCTTCATGCAACATAATTCTGGGTGCCATTTACAAACCATAAGTGCTAATGACTCCATCCCTTTTTGTGGTTGTAGGGGCTGTTGATTGGAGTACATTAAAACAAACCTGATCTCTCTAGGACATTCAGAAGCCAAGTTATAAGCCCACAAATGTGTAACTGGACTACTTCTTTAAATTGACACAAGATCCGGTGACCTTTGGGACATGGTTTGACCCCCTTAGGAAAGTGCGATCATCTTGAAACGTTCAGATCACTTACAACTCAATAGATTCTACCTTCCTGTAACGTTTCAGCCTGATTGGACCTTGTTTTCACACAAATGAACCCAGAATGATGTGAAATTGTGCTTCGTGCCACATAATTCTGGGTGCCATTTAAAAACCATAAGTGCTAATGACTCCATTCCTTTTTGTGGTTGTAGGGGCTGTTGATTGGAGTATACTAAAACAAACCTGATCTCTCTAGGACATTCAGAAGCCAAGTTATAAGCCCACAAATGTGTAACTGGACTACTTCTTTAAATTGACACCAGATCCGGTGACCTTTGGGACATGGTTTGAGCCCCTTAGGAAAGTGCTATCATCATGAAACGTTCAGATCACTTACAACTCAATAGATTCTACCTTCCTGTAACATTTCAGCCTGATTGGACCTTGTTTTCACGCAAATGAACCCAGAATGATGTGAAATTGTGCTTCGTGCAACATAATTCTGGGTGCCATTTAAAAACCATAAGTGCTAATGACTCTATTACTTTTAGTGGTAATGGGGGCTGCTAAATGGAGTACTCTAAAACAAACCTGACCTCTCTAGGATATTCAGAAGCCAAGTTATAAGCCCACAAAGGTGTAACTGGACTACTTCTTTAAAGTGACACCAGGCCCGGTGACCTTTGGGACACGGTTTGACCCCCAATAGGAATGTGCGATCATCATGAAACGTTCAGATCACTTACAACTCAATAGATTCTACCTTCTTGTAACGTTTCAGCCTGATTGGACCTTGTTTTCACACAAATGGACCCAGAATGATGTGAAATTGTGCTTCGTGCAACATAATTCTGGGTGCCATTTAAAAACCATAAGTGCTAATGACTCCATTCCTTTTTGAGGTTGTAGGGGCTGTTGATTGGAGCACACTAAAACAAACCTGATCTCTCTAGGACATTCAGAAACCAAGTTATAAGCCCTCAAATGTGTAATTGGACTACTTCTTTAAAGTGACACCAGGCCCAGTGACCTTTGGGACATGGTTTGACCCCCTATAGGAATGTGCGATCATCATGAAACGTTCAGATCACTTACAACTCAATAGATTCTACCTTCTTGTAACGTTTCAGCCTGATTGGACCTTGTTTTCACACAAATGGACCCAGAATGATGTGAAATTGTGCTTCGTGCAACATAGTTCTGGGTGCCATTTACAAACCATAAGTGCTAATGACTCCTTTCCTTTTAGTGGTAACGGAGGCTGTTAATTAGAGTACTCTAAAACAAACCTGACCTCTCTAGGATATTCAGAAGCCAAGTTATAAGCCCACAAAGGTGTAACTGGACTACTTCTTTAAAGTGACACCAGGCCCGGTGACCTTTGGGACATGGTTTGACCCCCTATAGGAATGTGCAATCATCATGAAACGTTCAGATCACTTACAACTCAATAGATTCTACCTTCTTGTAACGTTTCAGCCTGATTGGACCTTGTTTTCACACAAATGGACCCAGAATGATGTGAAATTGTGCTTCGTGCAACATAATTCTGGGTGCCATTTACAAACCATAAGTGCTAATGACTCCATTCCTTTTTTTGTTGTAGGGGCTGTTGGTTGGAGTACTCTAAAACAAACCTGACCTCTCTATGATATTCAGAAGCCAAGTTATAAGCCCACAAAGGTGTAACTGGACTACTTCTTTAAAGTGACACCAGGCCCGGTGACCTTTGGGACATGGTTTGACCCTCTATAGGAATGTGCGATCATCATGAAACGTTCAGATCACTTACAACTCAATAGATTCTACCTTCTTGTAACATTTCAGCCTGATTGGACCTTGTTTTCACACAAATGGACCCAGAATGATGTGAAATTGTGCTTCGTGCAACATAATTCTGGGTGCCATTTACAAACCATAAGTGCTAAAGACTCCATTCCTTTTTGTGGTTGTAGGGGCTGTTGGTTGGAGTACATTAAAACAAACCTGATCTCTCTAGGACATTCAGAAGCCAAGTTATAAGCCCACAAATGTGTAACTGGACTACTTCTTTAAATTGACACCAGATCCGGTGACCTTTGGGACATGGTTTGACCCCCTTAGGAAAGTGCTATCATCATGAAACGTTCAGATCACTTACAACTCAATAGATTCTACCATCCTGTAACGTTTCAGCCTGATTGGACCTTGTTTTCACACAAATGAACCCAGAATGATGTGAAATTGTGCTTCATGCAACATAATTCTGGGTGCCATTTAAAAACCATAAGTGCTAATGACTCCATTCCTTTTTGTAGTTGTAGGGGCTGTTGATTGGAGTATACTAAAACAAACCTGATCTCTCTAGGACATTCAGAAGCCAAGTTATAAGCCCACAAATGTGTAACTGGACTACTTCTTTAAATTGACACCAGATCCGGTGACCTTTGGGACATGGTTTGACCCCCTTAGGAAAGTGCTATCATCATGAAACGTTCAGATCACTTACAACTCAATAGATTCTACCTTCCTGTAACGTTTCAGCCTGATTGGACCTTGTTTTCACACAAATGAACCCAGAATGATGTGAAATTGTGCTTCGTGCAACATAATTCTGGGTGCCATTTAAAAACCATAAGTGCTAATGACTCCATTCCTTTTTGTGGTTGTAGGGGCTGTTGATTGGAGTATACTAAAACAAACCTGAACTCTCTAGGACATTCAGAAGACAAGTTATAAGCCCACAAATGTGTAACTGGACTAATACTTTAAATTGACACCAGATCCGGTGACCTTTGGGACATGGTTTGACCCCCTTAGGAAAGTGCGATCATCTAGTCACGTTCAGATCACTTACAACTCAATAGATTCTACCTTCTTGTAACGTTTCAGCCTGATTGGACCTTGTTTTCACACAAATGGACCCAGAATGATGTGAAATTGTGCTTCATGCAACATAATTCTGGGTGCCATTTACAAACCATAAGTGCTAATGACTCCATCCCTTTTTGTGGTTGTAGGGGCTGTTGATTGGAGTACATTAAAACAAACCTGATCTCTCTAGGACATTCAGAAGCCAAGTTATAAGCCCACAAATGTGTAACTGGACTACTTCTTTAAATTGACACAAGATCCGGTGACCTTTGGGACACGGTTTGACCCCCTTAGGAAAGTGCGATCATCTTGAAACGTTCAGATCACTTACAACTCAATAGATTCTACCTTCCTGTAACGTTTCAGCCTGATTGGACCTTGTTTTCACACAAATGAACCCAGAATGATGTGAAATTGTGCTTCGTGCCACATAATTCTGGGTGCCATTTAAAAACCATAAGTGCTAATGACTCCATTCCTTTTTGTGGTTGTAGGGGCTGTTGATTGGAGTATACTAAAACAAACCTGATCTTTCTAGGACATTCAGAAGCCAAGTTATAAGCCCACAAATGTGTAACTGGACTACTTCTTTAAATTGACACCAGATCCGGTGACCTTTGGGACATGGTTTGACCCCCTTAGGAAAGTGCTATCATCATGAAACGTTCAGATCACTTACAACTCAATAGATTCTACCTTCCTGTAACGTTTCAGCCTGATTGGACCTTGTTTTCACACAAATGAACCCAGAATGATGTGAAATTGTGCTTCGTGCAACATAATTCTGGGTGCCATTTAAAAACCATAAGTGCTAATGATTCCATTCCTTTTTGAGGTTGTAGGGGCTGTTGATTGGAGTACACTAAAACAAACCTGATCTCTCTAGGACATTCAGAAGCCAAGTTATAAGCCCTCAAATGTGTAATTGGAATACTTCTTTAAAGTGACACCAGGCCCGGTGACCTTTGGGACATGGTTTGACCCCCTATAGGAAAGTGCGATCATCATGAAACGTTCAGATCACTTACAACTCAATAGATTCTACCTTCTTGTAACGTTTCAGCCTGATTGGACCTTGTTGTCACACAAATGGACCCAGAATGATGTGAAATTGTGCTTCGTGCAACATAATTCTGGGTGCCATTTACAAACCATAAGTGCTAATGACTCCATTCCTTTTTGTGGTTGTAGGGCCTGTTGATTGGAGTACACTAAAACAAACCTGATCTCTCTAGGACATTCAGAAGCCAAGTTATAAGCCCACAAATGTGTAACTGGACTACTTCTTTAAATTGACACCAGATCCGGTGACCTTTGGGACATGGTTTGACCCCCTATAGGAATGTGCGATCATCATGAAACGTTCAGATCACTTACAACTCAATAGATTCTACCTTCTTGTAACGTTTCAGCCTGATTGGACCTTATTTTCACACAAATGGACCCAGAATGATGTGAAATTGTGCTTCGTGCAACATAATTCTGGGTGCCATTTACAAACCATAAGTGCTAATGATTCCATTCCTTTTTGAGGTTGTAGGGGCTGTTGATTGGAGTACACTAAAACAAACCTGATCTCTCTAGGACATTCAGAAGCCAAGTTATAAGCCCTCAAATGTGTAATTGGACTACTTCTTTAAAGTGACACCATGCCCGGTGACCTTTGGGACATGGTTTGACCCCCTATAGGAATGTGCGATCATCATGAAACGTTCAGATCACTTACAACTCAATAGATTCTACCTTCTTGTAACGTTTCAGCCTGATTGGACCTTGTTTTCACACAAATGGACCCAGAATGATGTGAAATTGTGCTTCGTGCAACATAATTCTGGGTGCCATTTACAAACCATAAGTGCTAATGACTCCATTCCTTTTTGTGGTTGTAGGGCCTGTTGATTGGAGTACACTAAAACAAACCTGATCTCTCTAGGACATTCAGAAGCCAAGTTATAAGCCCACAAATGTGTAACTGGACTACTTCTTTAAATTGACACCAGATCCGGTGACCTTTGGGACATGGTTTGACCACCTTAGGAAAGTGCGATCATCTTGAAACGTTCAGATCACTTACAACTCAATAGATTCTACCTTCTTGTAACGTTTCAGCCTGATTGGACCTTGTTTTCACACAAATGAACCCAGAATGATGTGAAATTGTGCTTCGTGCAACATAATTCTGGGTGCCATTTAAAAACCATAAGTGCTAATGATTCCATTCCTTTTTGAGGTTGTAGGGGCTGTTGATTGGAGTACACTAAAACACACCTGATCTCTCTAGGACATTCAGAAGCCAAGTTATAAGCCCTCAAAGGTGTAATTGGACTACTTCTTTAAAGTGACACCAGGCCCGGTGACCTTTGGGACATGGTTTGACCCCCTATAGGAATGTGCGATCATCATGAAACGTTCAGATCACTTACAACTCAATTGATTCTACCTTCTTGTAACGTTTCAGCCTGATTGGACCTTGTTTTCACACAAATGGACCCAGAATGATGTGAAATTGTGCTTCGTGCAACATAATTCTGGGTGCCATTTACAAACCATAAGTGCTAATGACTCCATTCCTTTTTTTGTTGTAGGGGCTGTTGGTTGGAGTACTCTAAAACAAACCTGACCTCTCTATGATATTCAGAAGCCAAGTTATAAGCCCACAAAGGTGTAACTGGACTACTTCTTTAAAGTGACACCAGGCCCGGTGACCTTTGGGACATGGTTTGACCCTCTATAGGAATGTGCGATCATCATGAAACGTTCAGATCACTTACAACTCAATAGATTCTACCTTCTTGTAACATTTCAGCCTGATTGGACCTTGTTTTCACACAAATGGACCCAGAATGATGTGAAATTGTGCTTCGTGCAACATAATTCTGGGTGCCATTTACAAACCATAAGTGCTAAAGACTCCATTCCTTTTTGTGGTTGTAGTGGCTGTTGGTTGGAGTACATTAAAACAAACTTGATCTCTCTAGGACATTCAGAAGCCAAGTTATAAGCCCACAAATGTGTAACTGGACTACTTCTTTAAATTGACACCAGATCCGGTGACCTTTGGGACATGGTTTGACCCCCTTAGGAAAGTGCTATCATCATGAAACGTTCAGATCACTTACAACTCAATAGATTCTACCATCCTGTAACGTTTCAGCCTGATTGGACCTTGTTTTCACACAAATGAACCCAGAATGATGTGAAATTGTGCTTCATGCAACATAATTCTGGGTGCCATTTAAAAACCATAAGTGCTAATGACTCCATTCCTTTTTGTAGTTGTAGGGGCTGTTGATTGGAGTATACTAAAACAAACCTGATCTCTCTAGGACATTTAGAAGCCAAGTTATAAGCCCACAAATGTGTAACTGGACTACTTCTTTAAAGTGACACCAGATCCGGTGACCTTTGGGACATGGTTTGACCCCCTTAGGAAAGTGCTATCATCATGAAACGTTCAGATCACTTACAACTCAATAGATTCTACCTTCCTGTAACGTTTCAGCCTGATTGGACCTTGTTTTCACACAAATGAACCCAGAATGATGTGAAATTGTGCTTCGTGCAACATAATTCTGGGTGCCATTTAAAAACCATAAGTGCTAATGACTCCATTCCTTTTTGTGGTTGTAGGGGCTGTTGATTGGAGTATACTAAAACAAACCTGAACTCTCTAGGACATTCAGAAGACAAGTTATAAGCCCACAAATGTGTAACTGGACTAATACTTTAAATTGACACCAGATCCGGTGACCTTTGGGACATGGTTTGACCCCCTTAGGAAAGTGCGATCATCTTGTCACGTTCAGATCACTTACAACTCAATAGATTCTACCTTCTTGTAACGTTTCAGCCTGATTGGACCTTGTTTTCACACAAATGGACCCAGAATGATGTGAAATTGTGCTTCATGCAACATAATTCTGGGTGCCATTTACAAACCATAAGTGCTAATGACTCCATCCCTTTTTGTGGTTGTAGGGGCTGTTGATTGGAGTACATTAAAACAAACCTGATCTCTCTAGGACATTCAGAAGCCAAGTTATAAGCCCACAAATGTGTAACTGGACTACTTCTTTAAATTGACACAAGATCCGGTGACCTTTGGGACATGGTTTGACCCCCTTAGGAAAGTGCGATCATCTTGAAACGTTCAGATCACTTACAACTCAATAGATTCTACCTTCCTGTAACGTTTCAGCCTGATTGGACCTTGTTTTCACACAAATGAACCCAGAATGATGTGAAATTGTGCTTCGTGCCACATAATTCTGGGTGCCATTTAAAAACCATAAGTGCTAATGACTCCATTCCTTTTTGTGGTTGTAGGGGCTGTTGATTGGAGTATACTAAAACAAACCTGATCTCTCTAGGACATTCAGAAGCCAAGTTATAAGCCCACAAATGTGTAACTGGACTACTTCTTTAAATTGACACCAGATCCGGTGACCTTTGGGACATGGTTTGAGCCCCTTAGGAAAGTGCTATCATCATGAAACGTTCAGATCACTTACAACTCAATAGATTCTACCTTCCTGTAACGTTTCAGCCTGATTGGACCTTGTTTTCACACAAATGAACCCAGAATGATGTGAAATTGTGCTTCGTGCAACATAATTCTGGGTGCCATTTAAAAACCATAAGTGCTAATGATTCCATTCCTTTTTGAGGTTGTAGGGGCTGTTGATTGGAGTACACTAAAACAAACCTGATCTCTCTAGGACATTCAGAAGCCAAGTTATAAGCCCTCAAATGTGTAATTGGACTACTTCTTTAAAGTGACACCAGGCCCGGTGACCTTTGGGACATGGTTTGACCCCCTATAGGAATGTGCGATCATCATGAAACGTTCAGATCACTTACAACTCAATAGATTCTACCTTCTTGTAACGTTTCAGCCTGATTGGACCTTGTTGTCACACAAATGGACCCAGAATGATGTGAAATTGTGCTTCGTGCAACATAATTCTGGGTGCCATTTACAAACCATAAGTGCTAATGACTCCATTCCTTTTTGTGGTTGTAGGGCCTGTTGATTGGAGTACACTAAAACAAACCTGATCTCTCTAGGACATTCAGAAGCCAAGTTATAAGCCCACAAATGTGTAACTGGACTACTTCTTTAAATTGACACCAGATCCGGTGACCTTTGGGACATTGTTTGACCCCCTATAGGAATGTGCGATCATCATGAAACGTTCAGATCACTTACAACTCAATAGATTCTACCTTCTTGTAATGTTTCAGCCTGATTGGACCTTGTTTTCACACAAATGGACCCAGAATGATGTGAAATTGTGCTTCGTGCAACATAATTCTGGGTGCCATTTACAAACCATAAGTGCTAATGATTCCATTCCTTTTTGAGGTTGTAGGGGCTGTTGATTGGAGTACACTAAAACAAACCTGATCTCTCTAGGACATTCAGAAGCCAAGTTATAAGCCCTCAAATGTGTAATTGGACTACTTCTTTAAAGTGACACCATGCCCGGTGACCTTTGGGACATGGTTTGACCCCCTATAGGAATGTGCGATCATCATGAAACGTTCAGATCACTTACAACTCAATAGATTCTACCTTCTTGTAACGTTTCAGCCTGATTGGACCTTGTTTTCACACAAATGGACCCAGAATGATGTGAAATTGTGCTTCGTGCAACATAATTCTGGGTGCCATTTACAAACCATAAGTGCTAATGACTCCATTCCTTTTTGTGGTTGTAGGGCCTGTTGATTGGAGTACACTAAAACAAACCTGATCTCTCTAGGACATTCAGAAGCCAAGTTATAAGCCCACAAATGTGTAACTGGACTACTTCTTTAAATTGACACCAGATCCGGTGACCTTTGGGACATGGTTTGACCACCTTAGGAAAGTGCGATCATCTTGAAACGTTCAGATCACTTACAACTCAATAGATTCTACCTTCTTGTAACGTTTCAGCCTGATTGGACCTTGTTTTCACACAAATGAACCCAGAATGATGTGAAATTGTGCTTCGTGCAACATAATTCTGGGTGCCATTTAAAAACCATAAGTGCTAATGATTCCATTCCTTTTTGAGGTTGTAGGGGCTGTTGATTGGAGTACACTAAAACACACCTGATCTCTCTAGGACATTCAGAAGCCAAGTTATAAGCCCTCAAAGGTGTAATTGGACTACTTCTTTAAAGTGACACCAGGCCCGGTGACCTTTGGGACATGGTTTGACCCCCTATAGGAATGTGCGATCATCATGAAACGTTCAGATCACTTACAACTCAATTGATTCTACCTTCTTGTAACGTTTCAGCCTGATTGGACCTTGTTTTCACACAAATGAACCCAGAATGATGTGAAATTGTGCTTCGTGCAACATAATTCTGGGTGCCATTTACAAACCATAAGTGCTAATGACTCCATTCCTTTTTGTGGTTGTAGGGCATGTTGATTGGAGTACACTAAAACAAACCTGATCTCTCTAGGACATTCAGAAGCCAAGTTATAAGCCCACAAATGTGTAACTGGACTACTTCTTTAAAGTGACACCAGGCCCGGTGACCTTTGGGACATGGTTTGACCCCCTATAGGAATGTGCGATCATCATGAAACGTTCAGATCACTTACAACTCAATAGATTCTACCTTCTTGTAACGTTTCAGCCTGATTGGACCTTGTTTTCACACAAATGGACCCAGAATGATGTGAAATTGTGCTTCGTGCAACATAATTCTGGGTGCCATTTACAAACCATAAGTGCTAATGACTCCATTCCTTTTTGTGGTTGTAGGGCCTGTTGATTGGAGTACACTAAAACAAACCTGATCTCTCTAGGACATTCAGAAGCCAAGTTATAAGCCCACAAATGTGTAACTGGACTACTTCTTTAAATTGACACCAGATCCGGTGACCTTTGGGACATGGTTTGACCACCTTAGGAAAGTGCGATCATCTTGAAACGTTCAGATCACTTACAACTCAATAGATTCTACCTTCTTGTAACGTTTCAGCCTGATTGGACCTTGTTTTCACACAAATGAACCCAGAATGATGTGAAATTGTGCTTCGTGCAACATAATTCTGGGTGCCATTTAAAAACCATAAGTGCTAATGATTCCATTCCTTTTTGAGGTTGTAGGGGCTGTTGATTGGAGTACACTAAAACACACCTGATCTCTCTAGGACATTCAGAAGCCAAGTTATAAGCCCTCAAAGGTGTAATTGGACTACTTCTTTAAAGTGACACCAGGCCCGGTGACCTTTGGGACATGGTTTGACCCCCTATAGGAATGTGCGATCATCATGAAACGTTCAGATCACTTACAACTCAATTGATTCTACCTTCTTGTAACGTTTCAGCCTGATTGGACCTTGTTTTCACACAAATGAACCCAGAATGATGTGAAATTGTGCTTCGTGCAACATAATTCTGGGTGCCATTTACAAACCATAAGTGCTAATGACTCCATTCCTTTTTGTGGTTGTAGGGCATGTTGATTGGAGTACACTAAAACAAACCTGATCTCTCTAGGACATTCAGAAGCCAAGTTATAAGCCCACAAATGTGTAACTGGACTACTTCTTTAAAGTGACACCAGGCCCGGTGACCTTTGGGACATGGTTTGACCCCCTATAGGAATGTGCGATCATCATGAAACGTTCAGATCACTTACAACTCAATAGATTCTACCTTCTTGTAACGTTTCAGCCTGATTGGACCTTGTTTTCACACAAATGGACCCAGAATGATGTGAAATTGTGCTTCGTGCAACATAATTCTGGGTGCCATTTACAAACCATAAGTGCTAATGACTCCATTCCTTTTAGTGGTAACGGGGACTGTTAATTGGAGTACACTAAAACAAACCTGATCTCTCTAGGACATTCAGAAGCCAAGTTATAAGCCCTCAAATGTGTAATTGGACTACTTCTTTAAAGTGACACCAGGCCCGGTGACCTTTGGGACATGGTTTGACCCCCTATAGGAATGTGCGATCATCATGAAACGTTCAGATCACTTACAACTCAATAGATTCTACCTTCTTGTAACGTTTCAGCCTGATTGGACCTTGTTTTCACACAAATGGACCCAGAATGATGTGAAATTGTGCTTCGTGCAACATAATTCTGGGTGCCATTTACAAACCATAAGTGCTAATGACTCCATTCCTTTTTGTGGTTGTAGGGCCTGTTGATTGGAGTACACTAAAACAAACCTGATCTCTCTAGGACATTCAGAAGCCAAGTTATAAGCCCACAAATGTGTAACTGGACTACTTCTTTAAATTGACACCACATCCGGTGACCTTTGGGACATGGTTTGACTCCCTTAGGAAAGTGTGATCATCTTGAAACGTTCAGATCACTTACAACTCAATAGATTCTACCTTCTTGTAAAGTTTCAGCCTGATTGGACCTTGTTTTCACACAAATGAACCCAGAATGATGTGAAATTGTGCTTCGTGCAACATAATTCTGGGTGCCATTTAAAAACCATAAGTGCTAATGATTCCATTCCTTTTTGAGGTTGTAGGGGCTGTTGATTGGAGTCCACTAAAACACACCTGATCTCTCTAGGACATTCAGAAGCCAAGTTATAAGCCCTCAAAGGTGTAATTGGACTACTTCTTTAAAGTGACACCAGGCCCGGTGACCTTTGGGACATGGTTTGACCCCCTATAGGAATGTGCGATCATCATGAAACGTTCAGATCACTTACAACTCAATAGATTCTACCTTCTTGTAACGTTTCAGCCTGATTGGACCTTGTTTTCACACAAATGGACCCAGAATGATGTGAAATTGTGCTTCGTGCAACATAATTCTGGGTGCCATTTAAAAACCATAAGTGCTAATGACTCCATTCCTTTTTGTGGTTGTAGGGGCTGTTGATTGGAGTATACTAAAACAAACCTGATCTCTCTAGGACATTCAGAAGCCAAGTTATAAGCCCACAAATGTGTAACTGGACTACTTCTTTAAATTGACACCAGATCCGGTGACCTTTGGGACATGGTTTGACCCCCTTAGGAAAGTGCTATCATCATGAAACGTTCAGATCACTTACAACTCAATAGATTCTACCTTCCTGTAACGTTTCAGCCTGATTGGACCTTGTTTTCACACAAATGAACCCAGAATGATGTGAAATTGTGCTTCGTGCAACATAATTCTGGGTGCCATTTAAAAACCATAAGTGCTAATGATTCCATTCCTTTTTGATGTTGTAGGGGCTGTTGATTGGAGTACACTAAAACAAATCTGATCTCTCTAGGACATTCAGAAGCCAAGTTATAAGCCCTCAAATGTGTAATTGGACTACTTCTTTAAAGTGACACCAGGCCCGGTGACCTTTGGGACATGGTTTGACCCCCTATAGGAATGTGCGATCATCATGAAACGTTCAGATCACTTACAACTCAATAGATTCTACCTTCTTGTAACGTTTCAGCCTGATTGGACCTTGTTTTCACACAAATGGACCCAGAATGATGTGAAATTGTGCTTCGTGCAACATAATTCTGGGTGCCATTTACAAACCATAAGTGCTAATGACTCCATTCCTTTTTGTGGTTGTAGGGCCTGTTGATTGGAGTACACTAAAAAAAACCTGATCTCTCTAGGACATTCAGAAGCCAAGTTATAAGCCCACAAATGTGTAACTGGACTACTTCTTTAAATTGACACCAGATCCGGTGACCTTTGGGACATGGTTTGACCCCCTTAGGAAAGTGCGATCATCTTGAAACGTTCAGATCACTTACAACTCAATAGATTCTACCTTCTTGTAAAGTTTCAGCCTGATTGGACCTTGTTTTCACACAAATGAACCCAGAATGATGTGAAATTGTGCTTCGTGCAACATAATTCTGGGTGCCATTTAAAAACCATAAGTGCTAATGATTCCATTCCTTTTTGAGGTTGTAGGGGCTGTTGATTGGAGTACACTAAAACACACCTGATCTCTCTAGGACATTCAGAAACCAAGTTATAAGCCCTCAAAGGTGTAATTGGACTACTTCTTTAAAGTGACACCAGGCCCGGTGACCTTTGGGACATGGTTTGACCCCCTATAGGAATGTGCGATCATCATGAAACGTTCAGATCACTTACAACTCAATAGATTCTACCTTCTTGTAACGTTTCAGCCTGATTGGACCTTGTTTTCACACAAATGGACCCAGAATGATGTGAAATTGTGCTTCGTGCAACATAATTCTGGGTGCCATTTACAAACCATAAGTGCTAATGATTCCATTCCTTTTTGAGGTTGTAGGGGTTGTTGATTGGAGTACACTAAAACAAACCTGATCTCTCTAGGACATTCAGAAGCCAAGTTATAAGCCCTCAAATGTGTAATTGGACTACTTCTTTAAAGTGACACCAGGCCCGGTGACCTTTGGGACATGGTTTGACCCCCTATAGGAATGTGCGATCATCATGAAACGTTCAGATCACTTACAACTCAATAGATTTTACCTTCTTGTAACGTTTCAGCCTGATTGGACCTTGTTTTCACACAAATGGACCCAGAATGATGTGAAATTGTGCTTCATGCAACATAATTCTGGGTGCCATTTAAAAACCATAAGTGCTAATGACTCCATTCCTTTTTGTGGTTGTAGGGGCTGTTGATTGGAGTATACTAAAACAAACCTGATCTCTCTAGGACATTCAGAAGCCAAGTTATAAGCCCACAAATGTGTAACTGGACTACTTCTTTAAATTGACACCAGATCCGGTGACCTTTGGGACATGGTTTGACCCCCTTAGGAAAGTGCTATCATCATGAAACGTTCAGATCACTTACAACTCAATAGATTCTACCTTCCTGTAACGTTTCAGCCTGATTGGACCTTGTTTTCACACAAATGAACCCAGAATGATGTGAAATTGTGCTTCGTGCAACATAATTCTGGGTGCCATTTAAAAACCATAAGTGCTAATGATTCCATTCCTTTTTGATGTTGTAGGGGCTGTTGATTGGAGTACACTAAAACAAATCTGATCTCTCTAGGACATTCAGAAGCCAAGTTATAAGCCCTCAAATGTGTAATTGGACTACTTCTTTAAAGTGACACCAGGCCCGGTGACCTTTGGGACATGGTTTGACCCCCTATAGGAATGTGCGATCATCATGAAACGTTCAGATCACTTACAACTCAATAGATTCTACCTTCTTGTAACGTTTCAGCCTGATTGGACCTTGTTTTCACACAAATGGACCCAGAATGATGTGAAATTGTGCTTCGTGCAACATAATTCTGGGTGCCATTTACAAACCATAAGTGCTAATGACTCCATTCCTTTTTGTGGTTGTAGGGCCTGTTGATTGGAGTACACTAAAACAAACCTGATCTCTCTAGGACATTCAGAAGCCAAGTTATAAGCCCACAAATGTGTAACTGGACTACTTCTTTAAATTGACACCAGATCCGGTGACCTTTGGGACATGGTTTGACCCCCTTAGGAAAGTGCGATCATCTTGAAACGTTCAGATCACTTACAACTCAATAGATTCTACCTTCTTGTAAAGTTTCAGCCTGATTGGACCTTGTTTTCACACAAATGAACCCAGAATGATGTGAAATTGTGCTTCGTGCAACATAATTCTGGGTGCCATTTAAAAACCATAAGTGCTAATGATTCCATTCCTTTTTTAGGTTGTAGGGGCTGTTGATTGGAGTACACTAAAACACACCTGATCTCTCTAGGACATTCAGAAACCAAGTTATAAGCCCTCAAAGGTGTAATTGGACTACTTCTTTAAAGTGACACCAGGCCCGGTGACCTTTGGGACATGGTTTGACCCCCTATAGGAATGTGCGATCATCATGAAACGTTCAGATCACTTACAACTCAATAGATTCTACCTTCTTGTAACGTTTCAGCCTGATTGGACCTTGTTTTCACACAAATGGACCCAGAATGATGTGAAATTGTGCTTCGTGCAACATAATTCTGGGTGCCATTTACAAACCATAAGTGCTAATGATTCCATTCCTTTTTGAGGTTGTAGGGGCTGTTGATTGGAGTACACTAAAACAAACCTGATCTCTCTAGGACATTCAGAAGCCAAGTTATAAGCCCTCAAATGTGTAATTGGACTACTTCTTTAAAGTGACACCAGGCCCGGTGACCTTTGGGACATGGTTTGACCCCCTATAGGAATGTGCGATCATCATGAAACGTTCAGATCACTTACAACTCAATAGATTCTACCTTCTTGTAACGTTTCAGCCTGATTGGACCTTGTTTTCACACAAATGGACCCAGAATGATGTGAAATTGTGCTTCATGCAACATAATTCTGGGTGCCATTTACAAACCATAAGTGCTAATGACTCCATTCCTTTTTGTGGTTGTAGGGCCTGTTGATTGGAGTACACTAAAACAAACCTGATCTCTCTAGGACATTCAGAAGCCAAGTTATAAGCCCACAAATGTGTAACTGGACTACTTTAAATTGACACCAGATCCGGTGACCTTTGGGACATGGTTTGACCACCTTAGGAAAGTGCGATCATCTTGTCACGTTCAGATCACTTACAACTCAATAGATTCTACCTTCTTGTAACGTTTCAGCCTGATTGGACCTTGTTTTCACACAAATGAACCCAGAATGATGTGAAATTGTGCTTCGTGCAACATAATTCTGGGTGCCATTTACAAACCATAAGTGCTAATGACTCCATCCCTTTTTGTGGTTGTAGGGGCTGTTGATTGGAGTACATTAAAACAAACCTGATCTCTCTAGGACATTCAGAAGCCAAGTTATAAGCCCACAAATGTGTAACTGGACTACTTCTTTAAATTGACACAAGATCCGGTGACCTTTGGGACATGGTTTGACCCCCTTAGGAAAGTGCGATCATCTTGAAACGTTCAGATCACTTACAACTCAATAGATTCTACCTTCCTGTAACGTTTCAGCCTGATTGGACCTTGTTTTCACACAAATGAACCCAGAATGATGTGAAATTGTGCTTCGTGCCACATAATTCTGGGTGCCATTTAAAAACCATAAGTGCTAATGACTCCATTCCTTTTTGTGGTTGTAGGGGCTGTTGATTGGAGTATACTAAAACAAACCTGATCTCTCTAGGACATTCAGAAGCCAAGTTATAAGCCCACAAATGTGTAACTGGACTACTTCTTTAAATTGACACCAGATCCGGTGACCTTTGGGACATGGTTTGAGCCCCTTAGGAAAGTGCTATCATCATGAAACGTTCAGATCACTTACAACTCAATAGATTCTACCTTCCTGTAACGTTTCAGCCTGATTGGACCTTGTTTTCACACAAATGAACCCAGAATGATGTGAAATTGTGCTTCGTGCAACATAATTCTGGGTGCCATTTAAAAACCATAAGTGCTAATGATTCCATTCCTTTTTGAGGTTGTAGGGGCTGTTGATTGGAGTACACTAAAACAAACCTGATCTCTCTAGGACATTCAGAAGCCAAGTTATAAGCCCTCAAATGTGTAATTGGACTACTTCTTTAAAGTGACACCAGGCCCGGTGACCTTTGGGACATGGTTTGACCCCCTATAGGAATGTGCGATCATCATGAAACGTTCAGATCACTTACAACTCAATAGATTCTACCTTCTTGTAACGTTTCAGCCTGATTGGACCTTGTTGTCACACAAATGGACCCAGAATGATGTGAAATTGTGCTTCGTGCAACATAATTCTGGGTGCCATTTACAAACCATAAGTGCTAATGACTCCATTCCTTTTTGTGGTTGTAGGGCCTGTTGATTGGAGTACACTAAAACAAACCTGATCTCTCTAGGACATTCAGAAGCCAAGTTATAAGCCCACAAATGTGTAACTGGACTACTTCTTTAAATTGACACCAGATCCGGTGACCTTTGGGACATTGTTTGACCCCCTATAGGAATGTGCGATCATCATGAAACGTTCAGATCACTTACAACTCAATAGATTCTACCTTCTTGTAATGTTTCAGCCTGATTGGACCTTGTTTTCACACAAATGGACCCAGAATGATGTGAAATTGTGCTTCGTGCAACATAATTCTGGGTGCCATTTACAAACCATAAGTGCTAATGATTCCATTCCTTTTTGAGGTTGTAGGGGCTGTTGATTGGAGTACACTAAAACAAACCTGATCTCTCTAGGACATTCAGAAGCCAAGTTATAAGCCCTCAAATGTGTAATTGGACTACTTCTTTAAAGTGACACCATGCCCGGTGACCTTTGGGACATGGTTTGACCCCCTATAGGAATGTGCGATCATCATGAAACGTTCAGATCACTTACAACTCAATAGATTCTACCTTCTTGTAACGTTTCAGCCTGATTGGACCTTGTTTTCACACAAATGGACCCAGAATGATGTGAAATTGTGCTTCGTGCAACATAATTCTGGGTGCCATTTACAAACCATAAGTGCTAATGACTCCATTCCTTTTTGTGGTTGTAGGGCCTGTTGATTGGAGTACACTAAAACAAACCTGATCTCTCTAGGACATTCAGAAGCCAAGTTATAAGCCCACAAATGTGTAACTGGACTACTTCTTTAAATTGACACCAGATCCGGTGACCTTTGGGACATGGTTTGACCACCTTAGGAAAGTGCGATCATCTTGAAACGTTCAGATCACTTACAACTCAATAGATTCTACCTTCTTGTAACGTTTCAGCCTGATTGGACCTTGTTTTCACACAAATGAACCCAGAATGATGTGAAATTGTGCTTCGTGCAACATAATTCTGGGTGCCATTTAAAAACCATAAGTGCTAATGATTCCATTCCTTTTTGAGGTTGTAGGGGCTGTTGATTGGAGTACACTAAAACACACCTGATCTCTCTAGGACATTCAGAAGCCAAGTTATAAGCCCTCAAAGGTGTAATTGGACTACTTCTTTAAAGTGACACCAGGCCCGGTGACCTTTGGGACATGGTTTGACCCCCTATAGGAATGTGCGATCATCATGAAACGTTCAGATCACTTACAACTCAATTGATTCTACCTTCTTGTAACGTTTCAGCCTGATTGGACCTTGTTTTCACACAAATGAACCCAGAATGATGTGAAATTGTGCTTCGTGCAACATAATTCTGGGTGCCATTTACAAACCATAAGTGCTAATGACTCCATTCCTTTTTGTGGTTGTAGGGCATGTTGATTGGAGTACACTAAAACAAACCTGATCTCTCTAGGACATTCAGAAGCCAAGTTATAAGCCCACAAATGTGTAACTGGACTACTTCTTTAAAGTGACACCAGGCCCGGTGACCTTTGGGACATGGTTTGACCCCCTATAGGAATGTGCGATCATCATGAAACGTTCAGATCACTTACAACTCAATAGATTCTACCTTCTTGTAACGTTTCAGCCTGATTGGACCTTGTTTTCACACAAATGGACCCAGAATGATGTGAAATTGTGCTTCGTGCAACATAATTCTGGGTGCCATTTACAAACCATAAGTGCTAATGACTCCATTCCTTTTTGTGGTTGTAGGGCCTGTTGATTGGAGTACACTAAAACAAACCTGATCTCTCTAGGACATTCAGAAGCCAAGTTATAAGCCCACAAATGTGTAACTGGACTACTTCTTTAAATTGACACCAGATCCGGTGACCTTTGGGACATGGTTTGACCACCTTAGGAAAGTGCGATCATCTTGAAACGTTCAGATCACTTACAACTCAATAGATTCTACCTTCTTGTAACGTTTCAGCCTGATTGGACCTTGTTTTCACACAAATGAACCCAGAATGATGTGAAATTGTGCTTCGTGCAACATAATTCTGGGTGCCATTTAAAAACCATAAGTGCTAATGATTCCATTCCTTTTTGAGGTTGTAGGGGCTGTTGATTGGAGTACACTAAAACACACCTGATCTCTCTAGGACATTCAGAAGCCAAGTTATAAGCCCTCAAAGGTGTAATTGGACTACTTCTTTAAAGTGACACCAGGCCCGGTGACCTTTGGGACATGGTTTGACCCCCTATAGGAATGTGCGATCATCATGAAACGTTCAGATCACTTACAACTCAATTGATTCTACCTTCTTGTAACGTTTCAGCCTGATTGGACCTTGTTTTCACACAAATGAACCCAGAATGATGTGAAATTGTGCTTCGTGCAACATAATTCTGGGTGCCATTTACAAACCATAAGTGCTAATGACTCCATTCCTTTTTGTGGTTGTAGGGCATGTTGATTGGAGTACACTAAAACAAACCTGATCTCTCTAGGACATTCAGAAGCCAAGTTATAAGCCCACAAATGTGTAACTGGACTACTTCTTTAAAGTGACACCAGGCCCGGTGACCTTTGGGACATGGTTTGACCCCCTATAGGAATGTGCGATCATCATGAAACGTTCAGATCACTTACAACTCAATAGATTCTACCTTCTTGTAACGTTTCAGCCTGATTGGACCTTGTTTTCACACAAATGGACCCAGAATGATGTGAAATTGTGCTTCGTGCAACATAATTCTGGGTGCCATTTACAAACCATAAGTGCTAATGACTCTATTCCTTTTAGTGGTAACGGGGACTGTTAATTGGAGTACACTAAAACAAACCTGATCTCTCTAGGACATTCAGAAGCCAAGTTATAAGCCCTCAAATGTGTAATTGGACTACTTCTTTAAAGTGACACCAGGCCCGGTGACCTTTGGGACATGGTTTGACCCCCTATAGGAATGTGCGATCATCATGAAACGTTCAGATCACTTACAACTCAATAGATTCTACCTTCTTGTAACGTTTCAGCCTGATTGGACCTTGTTTTCACACAAATGGACCCAGAATGATGTGAAATTGTGCTTCGTGCAACATAATTCTGGGTGCCATTTACAAACCATAAGTGCTAATGACTCCATTCCTTTTTGTGGTTGTAGGGCCTGTTGATTGGAGTACACTAAAACAAACCTGATCTCTCTAGGACATTCAGAAGCCAAGTTATAAGCCCACAAATGTGTAACTGGACTACTTCTTTAAATTGACACCACATCCGGTGACCTTTGGGACATGGTTTGACTCCCTTAGGAAAGTGTGATCATCTTGAAACGTTCAGATCACTTACAACTCAATAGATTCTACCTTCTTGTAAAGTTTCAGCCTGATTGGACCTTGTTTTCACACAAATGAACCCAGAATGATGTGAAATTGTGCTTCGTGCAACATAATTCTGGGTGCCATTTAAAAACCATAAGTGCTAATGATTCCATTCCTTTTTGAGGTTGTAGGGGCTGTTGATTGGAGTCCACTAAAACACACCTGATCTCTCTAGGACATTCAGAAGCCAAGTTATAAGCCCTCAAAGGTGTAATTGGACTACTTCTTTAAAGTGACACCAGGCCCGGTGACCTTTGGGACATGGTTTGACCCCCTATAGGAATGTGCGATCATCATGAAACGTTCAGATCACTTACAACTCAATAGATTCTACCTTCTTGTAACGTTTCAGCCTGATTGGACCTTGTTTTCACACAAATGGACCCAGAATGATGTGAAATTGTGCTTCGTGCAACATAATTCTGGGTGCCATTTACAAACCATAAGTGCTAATGATTCCATTCCTTTTTGAGGTTGTAGGGGCTGTTGATTGGAGTACACTAAAACAAACCTGATCTCTCTAGGACATTCAGAAGCCAAGTTATAAGCCCTCAAATGTGTAATTGGACTACTTCTTTAAAGTGACACCAGGCCCGGTGACCTTTGGGACATGGTTTGACTCCCTATAGGAATGTGCGATCATCATGAAACGTTCAGATCACTTACAACTCAATAGATTCTACCTTCTTGTAACGTTTCAGCCTGATTGGACCTTGTTTTCACACAAATGGACCCAGAATGATGTGAAATTGTGCTTCGTGCAACATAATTCTGGGTGCCATTTAAAAACCATAAGTGCTAATGACTCCATTCCTTTTTGTGGTTGTAGGGGCTGTTGATTGGAGTATACTAAAACAAACCTGATCTCTCTAGGACATTCAGAAGCCAAGTTATAAGCCCACAAATGTGTAACTGGACTACTTCTTTAAATTGACACCAGATCCGGTGACCTTTGGGACATGGTTTGACCCCCTTAGGAAAGTGCTATCATCATGAAACGTTCAGATCACTTACAACTCAATAGATTCTACCTTCCTGTAACGTTTCAGCCTGATTGGACCTTGTTTTCACACAAATGAACCCAGAATGATGTGAAATTGTGCTTCGTGCAACATAATTCTGGGTGCCATTTAAAAACCATAAGTGCTAATGATTCCATTCCTTTTTGATGTTGTAGGGGCTGTTGATTGGAGTACACTAAAACAAATCTGATCTCTCTAGGACATTCAGAAGCCAAGTTATAAGCCCTCAAATGTGTAATTGGACTACTTCTTTAAAGTGACACCAGGCCCGGTGACCTTTGGGACATGGTTTGACCCCCTATAGGAATGTGCGATCATCATGAAACGTTCAGATCACTTACAACTCAATAGATTCTACCTTCTTGTAACGTTTCAGCCTGATTGGACCTTGTTTTCACACAAATGGACCCAGAATGATGTGAAATTGTGCTTCGTGCAACATAATTCTGGGTGCCATTTACAAACCATAAGTGCTAATGACTCCATTCCTTTTTGAGGTTGTAGGGCCTGTTGATTGGAGTACACTAAAACAAACCTGATCTCTCTAGGACATTCAGAAGCCAAGTTATAAGCCCTCAAATGTGTAATTGGACTACTTCTTTAAAGTGACACCAGGCCCGGTGACCTTTGGGACATGGTTTGACCCCCTATAGGAATGTGCGATCATCATGAAACGTTCAGATCACTTACAACTCAATAGATTCTACCTTCTTGTAACGTTTCAGCCTGATTGGACCTTGTTTTCACACAAATGGACCCAGAATGATGTGAAATTGTGCTTCATGCAACATAATTCTGGGTGCCATTTAAAAACCATAAGTGCTAATGACTCCATTCCTTTTTGTGGTTGTAGGGGCTGTTGATTGGAGTATACTAAAACAAACCTGATCTCTCTAGGACATTCAGAAGCCAAGTTATAAGCCCACAAATGTGTAACTGGACTACTTCTTTAAATTGACACCAGATCCGGTGACCTTTGGGACATGGTTTGACCCCCTTAGGAAAGTGCTATCATCATGAAACGTTCAGATCACTTACAACTCAATAGATTCTACCTTCCTGTAACGTTTCAGCCTGATTGGACCTTGTTTTCACACAAATGAACCCAGAATGATGTGAAATTGTGCTTCGTGCAACATAATTCTGGGTGCCATTTAAAAACCATAAGTGCTAATGATTCCATTCCTTTTTGATGTTGTAGGGGCTGTTGATTGGAGTACACTAAAACAAATCTGATCTCTCTAGGACATTCAGAAGCCAAGTTATAAGCCCTCAAATGTGTAATTGGACTACTTCTTTAAAGTGACACCAGGCCCGGTGACCTTTGGGACATGGTTTGACCCCCTATAGGAATGTGCGATCATCATGAAACGTTCAGATCACTTACAACTCAATAGATTCTACCTTCTTGTAACGTTTCAGCCTGATTGGACCTTGTTTTCACACAAATGGACCCAGAATGATGTGAAATTGTGCTTCGTGCAACATAATTCTGGGTGCCATTTACAAACCATAAGTGCTAATGACTCCATTCCTTTTTGTGGTTGTAGGGCCTGTTGATTGGAGTACACTAAAACAAACCTGATCTCTCTAGGACATTCAGAAGCCAAGTTATAAGCCCACAAATGTGTAACTGGACTACTTCTTTAAATTGACACCAGATCCGGTGACCTTTGGGACATGGTTTGACCCCCTTAGGAAAGTGCGATCATCTTGAAACGTTCAGATCACTTACAACTCAATAGATTCTACCTTCTTGTAAAGTTTCAGCCTGATTGGACCTTGTTTTCACACAAATGAACCCAGAATGATGTGAAATTGTGCTTCGTGCAACATAATTCTGGGTGCCATTTAAAAACCATAAGTGCTAATGATTCCATTCCTTTTTTAGGTTGTAGGGGCTGTTGATTGGAGTACACTAAAACACACCTGATCTCTCTAGGACATTCAGAAACCAAGTTATAAGCCCTCAAAGGTGTAATTGGACTACTTCTTTAAAGTGACACCAGGCCCGGTGACCTTTGGGACATGGTTTGACCCCCTATAGGAATGTGCGATCATCATGAAACGTTCAGATCACTTACAACTCAATAGATTCTACCTTCTTGTAACGTTTCAGCCTGATTGGACCTTGTTTTCACACAAATGGACCCAGAATGATGTGAAATTGTGCTTCGTGCAACATAATTCTGGGTGCCATTTACAAACCATAAGTGCTAATGATTCCATTCCTTTTTGAGGTTGTAGGGGCTGTTGATTGGAGTACACTAAAACAAACCTGATCTCTCTAGGACATTCAGAAGCCAAGTTATAAGCCCTCAAATGTGTAATTGGACTACTTCTTTAAAGTGACACCAGGCCCGGTGACCTTTGGGACATGGTTTGACCCCCTATAGGAATGTGCGATCATCATGAAACGTTCAGATCACTTACAACTCAATAGATTCTACCTTCTTGTAACGTTTCAGCCTGATTGGACCTTGTTTTCACACAAATGGACCCAGAATGATGTGAAATTGTGCTTCATGCAACATAATTCTGGGTGCCATTTACAAACCATAAGTGCTAATGACTCCATTCCTTTTTGTGGTTGTAGGGCCTGTTGATTGGAGTACACTAAAACAAACCTGATCTCTCTAGGACATTCAGAAGCCAAGTTATAAGCCCACAAATGTGTAACTGGACTACTTTAAATTGACACCAGATCCGGTGACCTTTGGGACATGGTTTGACCACCTTAGGAAAGTGCGATCATCTTGAAACGTTCAGATCACTTACAACTCAATAGATTCTACCTTCTTGTAACGTTTCAGCCTGATTGGACCTTGTTTTCACACAAATGAACCCAGAATGATGTGAAATTGTGCTTCGTGCAACATAATTCTGGGTGCCATTTAAAAACCATAAGTGCTAATCATTCCATTCCTTTTTGAGGTTGTAGGGGCTGTTGATTGGAGTACACTAAAACACACCTGATCTCTCTAGGACATTCAGAAGCCAAGTTATAAGCCCTCAAAGGTGTAATTGGACTACTTCTTTAAAGTGACACCAGGCCCGGTGACCTTTGGGACATGGTTTGACCCCCTATAGGAATGTGCGATCATCATGAAACGTTCAGATCACTTACAATTCAATTGATTCTACCTTCTTGTAACGTTTCAGCCTTATTGGACCTTGTTTTCACACAAATGAACCCAGAATGATGTGAAATTGTGCTTCGTGCAACATAATTCTGGGTGCCATTTACAAACCATAAGTGCTAATGACTCCATTCCTTTTTGTGGTTGTAGGGCATGTTGATTGGAGTACACTAAAACAAACCTGATCTCTCTAGGACATTCAGAAGCCAAGTTATAAGCCCACAAATGTGTAACTGGACTACTTCTTTAAAGTGACACCAGGCCCGGTGACCTTTGGGACATGGTTTGACCCCCTATAGGAATGTGCGATCATCATGAAACGTTCAGATCACTTACAACTCAATAGATTCTACCTTCTTGTAACGTTTCAGCCTGATTGGACCTTGTTTTCACACAAATGGACCCAGAATGATGTGAAATTGTGCTTCGTGCAACATAATTCTGGGTGCCATTTACAAACCATAAGTGCTAATGACTCCATTCCTTTTAGTGGTAACGGGGGCTGTTAATTGGAGTACACTAAAACAAACCTGATCTCTCTAGGACATTCAGAAGCCAAGTTATAAGTCCTCAAATGTGTAATTGGACTACTTCTTTAAAGTGACACCAGGCCCGGTGACCTTTGGGACATGGTTTGACCCCCTATAGGAATGTGCGATCATCATGAAACGTTCAGATCACTTACAACTCAATAGATTCTACCTTCTTGTAACGTTTCAGCCTGATTGGACCTTGTTTTCACACAAATGGACCCAGAATGATGTGAAATTGTGCTTCGTGCAACATAATTCTGGGTGCCATTTACAAACCATAAGTGCTAATGACTCCATTCCTTTTTGTGGTTGTAGGGCCTGTTGATTGGAGTACACTAAAACAAACCTGATCTCTCTAGGACATTCAGAAGCCAAGTTATAAGCCCACAAATGTGTAACTGGACTACTTCTTTAAATTGACACCAGATCCGGTGACCTTTGGGACATGGTTTGACCCCCTTAGGAAAGTGCGATCATCTTGAAACGTTCAGATCACTTACAACTCAATAGATTCTACCTTCTTGTAAAGTTTCAGCCTGATTGGACCTTGTTTTCACACAAATGAACCCAGAATGATGTGAAATTGTGCTTCGTGCAACATAATTCTGGGTGCCATTTAAAAACCATAAGTGCTAATGATTCCATTCCTTTTTGAGGTTGTAGGGGCTGTTGATTGGAGTACACTAAAACACACCTGATCTCTCTAGGACATTCAGAAGCCAAGTTATAAGCCCTCAAAGGTGTAATTGGACTACTTCTTTAAAGTGACACCAGGCCCGGTGACCTTTGGGACATGGTTTGACCCCCTATAGGAATGTGCGATCATCATGAAACGTTCAGATCACTTACAACTCAATAGATTCTACCTTCTTGTAACGTTTCAGCCTGATTGGACCTTGTTTTCACACAAATGGACCCAGAATGATGTGAAATTGTGCTTCGTGCAACATAATTCTGGGTGCCATTTACAAACCATAAGTGCTAATGATTCCATTCCTTTTTGAGTTTGTAGGGGCTGTTGATTGGAGTACACTAAAACAAACCTGATCTCTCTAGGACATTCAGAAGCCAAGTTATAAGCCCTCAAATGTGTAATTGGACTACTTCTTTAAAGTGACACCAGGCCCGGTGACCTTTGGGACATGGTTTGACCCCCTATAGGAATGTGCGATCATCATGAAACGTTCAGATCACTTACAATTCAATTGATTCTACCTTCTTGTAACGTTTCAGCCTTATTGGACCTTGTTTTCACACAAATGAACCCAGAATGATGTGAAATTGTGCTTCGTGCAACATAATTCTGGGTGCCATTTACAAACCATAAGTGCTAATGACTCCATTCCTTTTTGTGGTTGTAGGGCATGTTGATTGGAGTACACTAAAACAAACCTGATCTCTCTAGGACATTCAGAAGCCAAGTTATAAGCCCACAAATGTGTAACTGGACTACTTCTTTAAAGTGACACCAGGCCCGGTGACCTTTGGGACATGGTTTGACCCCCTATAGGAATGTGCGATCATCATGAAACGTTCAGATCACTTACAACTCAATAGATTCTACCTTCTTGTAACGTTTCAGCCTGATTGGACCTTGTTTTCACACAAATGGACCCAGAATGATGTGAAATTGTGCTTCGTGCAACATAATTCTGGGTGCCATTTACAAACCATAAGTGCTAATGACTCCATTCCTTTTAGTGGTAACGGGGGCTGTTAATTGGAGTACACTAAAACAAACCTGATCTCTCTAGGACATTCAGAAGCCAAGTTATAAGTCCTCAAATGTGTAATTGGACTACTTCTTTAAAGTGACACCAGGCCCGGTGACCTTTGGGACATGGTTTGACCCCCTATAGGAATGTGCGATCATCATGAAACGTTCAGATCACTTACAACTCAATAGATTCTACCTTCTTGTAACGTTTCAGCCTGATTGGACCTTGTTTTCACACAAATGGACCCAGAATGATGTGAAATTGTGCTTCGTGCAACATAATTCTGGGTGCCATTTACAAACCATAAGTGCTAATGACTCCATTCCTTTTTGTGGTTGTAGGGCCTGTTGATTGGAGTACACTAAAACAAACCTGATCTCTCTAGGACATTCAGAAGCCAAGTTATAAGCCCACAAATGTGTAACTGGACTACTTCTTTAAATTGACACCAGATCCGGTGACCTTTGGGACATGGTTTGACCCCCTTAGGAAAGTGCGATCATCTTGAAACGTTCAGATCACTTACAACTCAATAGATTCTACCTTCTTGTAAAGTTTCAGCCTGATTGGACCTTGTTTTCACACAAATGAACCCAGAATGATGTGAAATTGTGCTTCGTGCAACATAATTCTGGGTGCCATTTAAAAACCATAAGTGCTAATGATTCCATTCCTTTTTGAGGTTGTAGGGGCTGTTGATTGGAGTACACTAAAACACACCTGATCTCTCTAGGACATTCAGAAGCCAAGTTATAAGCCCTCAAAGGTGTAATTGGACTACTTCTTTAAAGTGACACCAGGCCCGGTGACCTTTGGGACATGGTTTGACCCCCTATAGGAATGTGCGATCATCATGAAACGTTCAGATCACTTACAACTCAATAGATTCTACCTTCTTGTAACGTTTCAGCCTGATTGGACCTTGTTTTCACACAAATGGACCCAGAATGATGTGAAATTGTGCTTCGTGCAACATAATTCTGGGTGCCATTTACAAACCATAAGTGCTAATGATTCCATTCCTTTTTGAGTTTGTAGGGGCTGTTGATTGGAGTACACTAAAACAAACCTGATCTCTCTAGGACATTCAGAAGCCAAGTTATAAGCCCTCAAATGTGTAATTGGACTACTTCTTTAAAGTGACACCAGGCCCGGTGACCTTTGGGACATGGTTTGACTCCCTATAGGAATGTGCGATCATCATGAAACGTTCAGATCACTAACAACTCAATAGATTCTACCTTCTTGTAACGTTTCAGCCTGATTGGACCTTGTTTTCACACAAATGAACCCAGAATGATGTGAAATTGTGCTTCGTGCAACATAGTTATGGGTGCCATTTACAAACCATAAGTGCTAATGACTCCTTTCCTTTTAGTGGTAACGGAGGCTGTTAATTAGAGTACTCTAAAACAAACCTGACCTCTCTAGGATATTCAGAAGCCAAGTTATAAGCCCACAAAGGTGTAACTGGACTACTTCTTTAAAGTGACACCAGGCCCGGTGACCTTTGGGACATGGTTTGACCCCCTATAGGAATGTGCAATCATCATGAAACGTTCAGATCACTTACAACTCAATAGATTCTACCTTCTTGTAACGTTTCAGCCTGATTGGACCTTGTTTTCACACAAATGGACCCAGAATGATGTGAAATTGTGCTTCGTGCAACATAATTCTGGGTGCCATTTACAAACCATAAGTGCTAATGGCTCCATTCCTTTTTGTGGTTGTAGGGGCTGTTGGTTGGAGTACTCTAAAACAAACCTGACCTCTCTATGATATTCAGAAGCCAAGTTATAAGCCCACAAAGGTGTAACTGGACTACTTCTTTAAAGTGACACCAGGCCCGGTGACCTTTGGGACATGGTTTGACCCCCTTAGGAAAGTGCTATCATCATGAAACGTTCAGATCACTTACAACTCAAGAGATTCTACCATCCTGTAACGTTTCAGCCTGATTGGACCTTGTTTTCACACAAATGAACCCAGAATGATGTGAAATTGTGCTTAATGCAACATAATTCTGGGTGCCATTTAAAAACCATAAGTGCTAATGACTCCATTCCTTTTTGTAGTTGTAGGGGCTGTTGATTGGAGTATACTAAAACAAACCTGATCTCTCTAGGACATTCAGAAGCCAAGTTATAAGCCCACAAATGTGTAACTGGACTACTGCTTTAAATTGACACCAGATCCGGTGACCTTTGGGACATGGTTTGACCCCCTTAGGAAAGTGCTATCATCATGAAACGTTCAGATCACTTACAACTCAATAGATTCTACCTTCCTGTAACGTTTCAGCCTGATTGGACCTTGTTTTCACACAAATGAACCCAGAATGATGTGAAATTGTGATTCGTGCAACATAATTCTGGGTGCCATTTAAAAACCAAAAGTGCTAATGACTCCATTCCTTTTTGTGGTTGTAGGGGCTGTTGATTGGAGTATACTAAAACAAACCTGATCTCTCTAGGACATTCAGAAGCCAAGTTATAAGCCCACAAATGTGTAACTGGACTAATTCTTTAAATTGACACCAGATCCGGTGACCTTTGGGACATGGTTTGACCCCCTTAGGAAAGTGCGATCATCTTGTCACGTTCAGATCACTTACAACTCAATAGATTCTACCTTCTTGTAACGTTTCAGCCTGATTGGACCTTGTTTTCACACAAATGGACCCAGAATGATGTGAAATTGTGCTTCATGCAACATAATTCTGGGTGCCATTTACAAACCATAAGTGCTAATGACTCCATCCCTTTTTGTGGTTGTAGGGGCTGTTGATTGGAGTACATTAAAACAAACCTGATCTCTCTAGGACATTCAGAAGCCAAGTTATAAGCCCACAAATGTGTAACTGGACTACTTCTTTAAATTGACACCAGATCCGGTGACCTTTGGGACATGGTTTGACCCCCTTAGGAAAGTGCGATCATCTTGAAACGTTCAGATCACTTACAACTCAATAGATTCTACCTTCCTGTAACGTTTCAGCCTGATTGGACCTTGTTTTCACACAAATGAACCCAGAATGATGTGAAATTGTGCTTCGTGCCACATAATTCTGGGTGCCATTTAAAAACCATAAGTGCTAATGACTCCATTCCTTTTTGTGGTTGTAGGGGCTGTTGATTGGAGTATACTAAAACAAACCTGATCTCTCTAGGACATTCAGAAGCCAAGTTATAAGCCCACAAATGTGTAACTGGACTACTTCTTTAAATTGACACCAGATCCGGTGACCTTTGGGACATGGTTTGACCCCCTTAGGAAAGTGCTATCATCATGAAACGTTCAGATCACTTACAAGTCAATAGATTCTACCTTCCTGTTACGTTTCAGCCTGATTGGACCTTGTTTTCACACAAATGAACCCAGAATGATGTGAAATTGTGCTTCGTGCAACATAATTCTGGGTGCCATTTAAAAACCATAAGTGCTAATGATTCCATTCCTTTTTGAGGTTGTAGGGGCTGTTGATTGGAGTACACTAAAACACACCTGATCTCTCTAGGACATTCAGAAGCCAAGTTATAAGCCCTCAAAGGTGTAATTGGACTACTTCTTTAAAGTGACACCAGGCCCGGTGACCTTTGGGACATGGTTTGACCCCCTATAGGAATGTGCGATCATCATGAAACGTTCAGATCACTTACAACTCAATAGATTCTACCTTCTTGTAACGTTTCAGCCTGATTGGACCTTGTTTTCACACAAATGGACCCAGAATGATGTGAAATTGTGCTTCGTGCAACATAATTCTGGGTGCCATTTACAAACCATAAGTGCTAATGATTCCATTCCTTTTTGAGTTTGTAGGGGCTGTCTATTGGAGTACACTAAAACAAACCTGATCTCTCTAGGACATTCAGAAGCCAAGTTATAAGCCCTCAAATGTGTAATTGGACTACTTCTTTAAAGTGACACCAGGCCCGGTGACCTTTGGGACATGGTTTGACTCCCTATAGGAATGTGCGATCATCATGAAACGTTCAGATCACTAACAACTCAATAGATTCTACCTTCTTGTAACGTTTCAGCCTGATTGGACCTTGTTTTCACACAAATGGACCCAGAATGATGTGAAATTGTGCTTCGTGCAACATAGTTATGGGTGCCATTTACAAACCATAAGTGCTAATGACTCCTTTCCTTTTAGTGGTAACGGAGGCTGTTAATTAGAGTACTCTAAAACAAACCTGACCTCTCTAGGATATTCAGAAGCCAAGTTATAAGCCCACAAAGGTGTAACTGGACTACTTCTTTAAAGTGACACCAGGCCCGGTGACCTTTGGGACATGGTTTGACCCCCTATAGGAATGTGCAATCATCATGAAACGTTCAGATCACTTACAACTCAATAGATTCTACCTTCTTGTAACGTTTCAGCCTGATTGGACCTTGTTTTCACACAAATGGACCCAGAATGATGTGAAATTGTGCTTCGTGCAACATAATTCTGGGTGCCATTTACAAACCATAAGTGCTAATGACTCCATTCCTTTTTGTGGTTGTAGGGGCTGTTGGTTGGAGTACTTTAAAACAAACCTGACCTCTCTATGATATTCAGAAGCCAAGTTATAAGCCCACAAAGGTGTAACTGGACTACTTCTTTAAAGTGACACCAGGCCCGGTGACCTTTGGGACATGGTTTGACCCCCTTAGGAAAGTGCTATCATCATGAAACGTTCAGATCACTTACAACTCAAGAGATTCTACCATCCTGTAACGTTTCAGCCTGATTGGACCTTGTTTTCACACAAATGAACCCAGAATGATGTGAAATTGTGCTTCATGCAACATAATTCTGGGTGCCATTTAAAAACCATAAGTGCTAATGACTCCATTCCTTTTTGTAGTTGTAGGGGCTGTTGATTGGAGTATACTAAAACAAACCTGATCTCTCTAGGACATTCAGAAGCCAAGTTATAAGCCCACAAATGTGTAACTGGACTACTGCTTTAAATTGACACCAGATCCGGTGACCTTTGGGACATGGTTTGACCCCCTTAGGAAAGTGCTATCATCATGAAACGTTCAGATCACTTACAACTCAATAGATTCTACCTTCCTGTAACGTTTCAGCCTGATTGGACCTTGTTTTCACACAAATGAACCCAGAATGATGTGAAATTGTGATTCGTGCAACATAATTCTGGGTGCCATTTAAAAACCAAAAGTGCTAATGACTCCATTCCTTTTTGTGGTTGTAGGGGCTGTTGATTGGAGTATACTAAAACAAACCTGATCTCTCTAGGACATTCAGAAGCCAAGTTATAAGCCCACAAATGTGTAACTGGACTAATTCTTTAAATTGACACCAGATCCGGTGACCTTTGGGACATGGTTTGACCCCCTTAGGAAAGTGCGATCATCTTGTCACGTTCAGATCACTTACAACTCAATAGATTCTACCTTCTTGTAACGTTTCAGCCTGATTGGACCTTGTTTTCACACAAATGGACCCAGAATGATGTGAAATTGTGCTTCATGCAACATAATTCTGGGTGCCATTTACAAACCATAAGTGCTAATGACTCCATCCCTTTTTGTGGTTGTAGGGGCTGTTGATTGGAGTACATTAAAACAAACCTGATCTCTCTAGGACATTCAGAAGCCAAGTTATAAGCCCACAAATGTGTAACTGGACTACTTCTTTAAATTGACACCAGATCCGGTGACCTTTGGGACATGGTTTGACCCCCTTAGGAAAGTGCGATCATCTTGAAACGTTCAGATCACTTACAACTCAATAGATTCTACCTTCCTGTAACGTTTCAGCCTGATTGGACCTTGTTTTCACACAAATGAACCCAGAATGATGTGAAATTGTGCTTCGTGCCACATAATTCTGGGTGCCATTTAAAAACCATAAGTGCTAATGACTCCATTCCTTTTTGTGGTTGTAGGGGCTGTTGATTGGAGTATACTAAAACAAACCTGATCTCTCTAGGACATTCAGAAGCCAAGTTATAAGCCCACAAATGTGTAACTGGACTACTTCTTTAAATTGACACCAGATCCGGTGACCTTTGGGACATGGTTTGACCCCCTTAGGAAAGTGCTATCATCATGAAACGTTCAGATCACTTACAAGTCAATAGATTCTACCTTCCTGTTACGTTTCAGCCTGATTGGACCTTGTTTTCACACAAATGAACCCAGAATGATGTGAAATTGTGCTTCGTGCAACATAATTCTGGGTGCCATTTAAAAACCATAAGTGCTAATGATTCCATTCCTTTTTGAGGTTGTAGGGGCTGTTGATTGGAGTACACTAAAACACACCTGATCTCTCTAGGACATTCAGAAGCCAAGTTATAAGCCCTCAAAGGTGTAATTGGACTACTTCTTTAAAGTGACACCAGGCCCGGTGACCTTTGGGACATGGTTTGACCCCCTATAGGAATGTGCGATCATCATGAAACGTTCAGATCACTTACAACTCAATAGATTCTACCTTCTTGTAACGTTTCAGCCTGATTGGACCTTGTTTTCACACAAATGGACCCAGAATGATGTGAAATTGTGCTTCGTGCAACATAATTCTGGGTGCCATTTACAAACCATAAGTGCTAATGATTCCATTCCTTTTTGAGTTTGTAGGGGCTGTCTATTGGAGTACACTAAAACAAACCTGATCTCTCTAGGACATTCAGAAGCCAAGTTATAAGCCCTCAAATGTGTAATTGGACTACTTCTTTAAAGTGACACCAGGCCCGGTGACCTTTGGGACATGGTTTGACTCCCTATAGGAATGTGCGATCATCATGAAACGTTCAGATCACTAACAACTCAATAGATTCTACCTTCTTGTAACGTTTCAGCCTGATTGGACCTTGTTTTCACACAAATGGACCCAGAATGATGTGAAATTGTGCTTCGTGCAACATAGTTATGGGTGCCATTTACAAACCATAAGTGCTAATGACTCCTTTCCTTTTAGTGGTAACGGAGGCTGTTAATTAGAGTACTCTAAAACAAACCTGACCTCTCTAGGATATTCAGAAGCCAAGTTATAAGCCCACAAAGGTGTAACTGGACTACTTCTTTAAAGTGACACCAGGCCCGGTGACCTTTGGGACATGGTTTGACCCCCTATAGGAATGTGCAATCATCATGAAACGTTCAGATCACTTACAACTCAATAGATTCTACCTTCTTGTAACGTTTCAGCCTGATTGGACCTTGTTTTCACACAAATGGACCCAGAATGATGTGAAATTGTGCTTCGTGCAACATAATTCTGGGTGCCATTTACAAACCATAAGTGCTAATGACTCCATTCCTTTTTGTGGTTGTAGGGGCTGTTGGTTGGAGTACTTTAAAACAAACCTGACCTCTCTATGATATTCAGAAGCCAAGTTATAAGCCCACAAAGGTGTAACTGGACTACTTCTTTAAAGTGACACCAGGCCCGGTGACCTTTGGGACATGGTTTGACCCCCTTAGGAAAGTGCTATCATCATGAAACGTTCAGATCACTTACAACTCAAGAGATTCTACCATCCTGTAACGTTTCAGCCTGATTGGACCTTGTTTTCACACAAATGAACCCAGAATGATGTGAAATTGTGCTTCATGCAACATAATTCTGGGTGCCATTTAAAAACCATAAGTGCTAATGACTCCATTCCTTTTTGTAGTTGTAGGGGCTGTTGATTGGAGTATACTAAAACAAACCTGATCTCTCTAGGACATTCAGAAGCCAAGTTATAAGCCCACAAATGTGTAACTGGACTACTGCTTTAAATTGACACCAGATCCGGTGACCTTTGGGACATGGTTTGACCCCCTTAGGAAAGTGCTATCATCATGAAACGTTCAGATCACTTACAACTCAATAGATTCTACCTTCCTGTAACGTTTCAGCCTGATTGGACCTTGTTTTCACACAAATGAACCCAGAATGATGTGAAATTGTGATTCGTGCAACATAATTCTGGGTGCCATTTAAAAACCATAAGTGCTAATGACTCCATTCCTTTTTGTGGTTGTAGGGGCTGTTGATTGGAGTATACTAAAACAAACCTGATCTCTCTAGGACATTCAGAAGCCAAGTTATAAGCCCACAAATGTGTAACTGGACTAATTCTTTAAATTGACACCAGATCCGGTGACCTTTGGGACATGGTTTGACCCCCTTAGGAAAGTGCGATCATCTTGTCACGTTCAGATCACTTACAACTCAATAGATTCTACCTTCTTGTAACGTTTCAGCCTGATTGGACCTTGTTTTCACACAAATGGACCCAGAATGATGTGAAATTGTGCTTCATGCAACATAATTCTGGGTGCCATTTACAAACCATAAGTGCTAATGACTCCATCCCTTTTTGTGGTTGTAGGGGCTGTTGATTGGAGTACATTAAAACAAACCTGATCTCTCTAGGACATTCAGAAGCCAAGTTATAAGCCCACAAATGTGTAACTGGACTACTTCTTTAAATTGACACCAGATCCGGTGACCTTTGGGACATGGTTTGACCCCCTTAGGAAAGTGCGATCATCTTGAAACGTTCAGATCACTTACAACTCAATAGATTCTACCTTCCTGTAACGTTTCAGCCTGATTGGACCTTGTTTTCACACAAATGAACCCAGAATGATGTGAAATTGTGCTTCGTGCCACATAATTCTGGGTGCCATTTAAAAACCATAAGTGCTAATGACTCCATTCCTTTTTGTGGTTGTAGGGGCTGTTGATTGGAGTATACTAAAACAAACCTGATCTCTCTAGGACATTCAGAAGCCAAGTTATAAGCCCACAAATGTGTAACTGGACTACTTCTTTAAATTGACACCAGATCCGGTGACCTTTGGGACATGGTTTGACCCCCTTAGGAAAGTGCTATCATCATGAAACGTTCAGATCACTTACAACTCAATAGATTCTACCTTCCTGTTACGTTTCAGCCTGATTGGACCTTGTTTTCACACAAATGAACCCAGAATGATGTGAAATTGTGCTTCGTGCAACATAATTCTGGGTGCCATTTAAAAACCATAAGTGCTAATGATTCCATTCCTTTTTGAGGTTGTAGGGGCTGTTGATTGGAGTACACTAAAACAAACCTGATCTCTCTAGGACATTCAGAAGCCAAGTTATAAGCCCTCAAATGTGTAATTGGACTACTTCTTTAAAGTGACACCAGGCCCGGTGACCTTTGGGACATGGTTTGACCCCCTATAGGAATGTGCGATCATCATGAAACGTTCAGATCACTTACAACTCAATAGATTCTACCTTCTTGTAACGTTTCAGCCTGACTGGACCTTGTTTTCACACAAATGGACCCAGAATGATGTGAAATTGTGCTTCGTGCAACATAATTCTGGGTGCCATTTACAAACCATAAGTGCTAATGACTCCATTCCTTTTTGTGGTTGTAGGGCCTGTTGATTGGAGTACACTAAAACAAACCTGATCTCTCTAGGACATTCAGAAGCCAAGTTATAAGCCCACAAATGTGTAACTGGACTACATCTTTAAATTGACACCAGATCCGGTGACCTTTGGGACATGGTTTGACCCCCTTAGGAAGGTGCGATCATCTTGAAATGTTCAGATCACTTACAACTCAATAGATTCTACCTTCTTGTAAAGTTTCAGCCTGATTGGACCTTGTTTTCACACAAATGAACCCAGAATGATGTGAAATTGTGCTTCGTGCAACATAATTCTGGGTGCCATTTAAAAACCATAAGTGCTAATGATTCCATTCCTTTTTGAGGTTGTAGGGGCTGTTGATTGGAGTACACTAAAACACACCTGATCTCTCTAGGACATTCAGAAACCAAGTTATAAGCCCTCAAAGGTGTAATTGGACTACTTCTTTAAAGTGACACCAGGCCCGGTGACCTTTGGGACATGGTTTGACCCCCTATAGGAATGTGCGATCATCATGAAAAGTTCAGATCACTTACAACTCAATAGATTCTACCTTCTTGTAACGTTTCAGCCTGATTGGACCTTGTTTTCACACAAATGGACCCAAAATGATGTGAAATTGTGCTTCGTGCAACATAATTCTGGGTGCCATTTACAAACCATAAGTGCTAATGATTCCATTCCTTTTTGAGGTTGCAGGGGCTGTTGATTGGAGTACACTAAAACAAACCTGATCTCTCTAGGACATTCAGAAGCCAAGTTATAAGCCCTCAAATGTGTAATTGGACTACTTCTTTAAAGTGACACCAGGCCCGGTGACCTTTGGGACATGGTTTGACCCCCTATAGGAATGTGCGATCATCATGAAACGTTCAGATCACTTACAACTCAATAGATTCTACCTTCTTGTAACGTTTCAGCCTGATTGGACCTTTTTTTCACACAAATGGACCCAGAATGATGTGAAACTGTGCTTCGTGCAACATAATTCTGGGTGCCATTTACAAACCATAAGTGCTAATGACTCCATTCCTTTTTGTGGTTGTAGGGCCTGTTGATTGGAGTACACTAAAACAAACCTGATCTCTCTAGGACATTCAGAAGCCAAGTTATAAGCCCACAAATGTGTAACGGGACTACTTCTTTAAATTGACACCAGATTCGGTGACCTTTGGGACATGGTTTGACCACCTTAGGAAAGTGTGATCATCTTGAAACGTTCAGATCACTTACAACTCAATAGATTCTACCTTCTTGTAACGTTTCAGCCTGATTGGACCTTGTTTTCACACAAATGAACCCAGAATGATGTGAAATTGTGCTTCGTGCAACATAATTCTGGGTGCCATTTAAAAACCATAAGTGCTAATGATTCCATTCCTTTTTGAGGTTGTAGGGGCTGTTGATTGGAGTACACTAAAACACACCTGATCTCTCTAGGACATTCAGAAGCCAAGTTATAAGCCCTCAAAGGTGTAATTGGACTACTTCTTTAAAGTGACACCAGGCCCGGTGACCTTTGGGACATGGTTTGACCCCCTATAGGAATGTGCGATCATCATGAAACGTTCAGATCACTTACAACTCAATTGATTCTACCTTCTTGTAACGTTTCAGCCTGATTGGACCTTGTTTTCACACAAATGAACCCAGAATGATGTGAAATTGTGCTTCGTGCAACATAATTCTGGGTGCCATTTACAAACCATAAGTGCTAATGACTCCATTCCTTTTTGTGGTTGTAGGGCATGTTGATTGGAGTACACTAAAACAAACCTGATCTCTCTAGGACATTCAGAAGCCAAGTTATAAGCCCACAAATGTGTAACTGGACTACTTCTTTAAAGTGACACCAGGCCCGGTGACCTTTGGGACATGGTTTGACCCCCTATAGGAATGTGCGATCATCATGAAACGTTCAGATCACTTACAACTCAATAGATTCTACCTTCTTGTAACGTTTCAGCCTGATTGGACCTTGTTTTCACACAAATGGACCCAGAATGATGTGAAATTGTGCTTCGTGCAACATAATTCTGGGTGCCATTTACAAACCATAAGTGCTAATGATTCCATTCCTTTTAGTGGTAACGGGGGCTGTTAACTGGAGTACACTAAAACAAACCTGATCTCTCTAGGACATTCAGAAGCCAAGTTATAAGCCCTCAAATGTGTAATTGGACTACTTCTTTAAAGTGACACCAGGCCCGGTGACCTTTGGGACATGGTTTGACCCCCTATAGGAATGTGCGATCATCATGAAACGTTCAGATCACTTACAACTCAATAGATTCTACCTTCTTGTAACGTTTCAGCCTGATTGGACCTTGTTTTCACACAAATGGACCCAGAATGATGTGAAATTGTGCTTCGTGCAACATAATTCTGGGTGCCATTTACAAACCATAAGTGCTAATGACTCCATTCCTTTTTGTGGTTGTGGGGCCTGTTGATTGGAGTACACTACAACAAACCTGATCTCTCTAGGACATTCAGAAGCCAAGTTATAAGCCCACAAATGTGTAACTGGACTACTTCTTTAAATTGACACCAGATCCGGTGACCTTTGGGACATGGTTTGACCCCCTTAGGAAAGTGCGATCATCTTGAAACGTTCAGATCACTTACAACTCAATAGATTCTACCTTCTTGTAACGTTTCAGCCTGATTGGACCTTGTTTTCACACAAATGGACCCAGAATGATGTGAAATTGTGCTTCGTGCAACATAATTCTGGGTGCCATTTACAAACCATAAGTGCTAATGACTCCATTCCTTTTTGTGGTTTTAGGGCCTGTTGATTGGAGTACACTAAAACAAACCTGATCTCTCTAGGACATTCAGAAGCCAAGTTATAAGCCCACAAATGTGTAACTGGACTACTTTAAATTGACACCAGATCCGGTGACCTTTGGGACATGGTTTGACCCCTTTAGGAAAGTTTGATCATCTTGAAAGGTTCAGATCACTTACAACTCAATAGATTCTACCTTCTTGTAACGTTTCAGCCTGATTGGACCTTGTTTTCACACAGATGAACCCAGAATGATGTGAAATTGTGCTTCGTGCCACATAATTCTGGGTGCCATTTACAAACCATAAGTGCTAATGACTCCATTCCTTTTTGTGGTTGTAGGGGCTGTTGATTGGAGTACATTAAAACAAACCTGATCTCTCTAGGACATTCAGAAGCCAAGTTATAAGCCCACAAATGTGTAACTGGACTACTTCTTTAAATTGACACCAGATCCGGTGACCTTTGGGACATGGTTTTACCCCCTATAGGAAAGTGCGATCATCTTGAAACGTTCAGATCCCTTACAACTCAATAGATTCTACCTTCCAGTAACGTTTCAGCCTGATTGGACATTGTTTTCACACAAATGAACCCAGAATGATGTGAAATTGTGCTTCGTGCCACATAGTTCTGGGTGCCATTTAAAAACCATAAGTGCTAATGACTCCATTCCTTTTTGTGGTTGTAGGGGCTGTTGATTGGAGTATACTAAAACAAACCTGATCTCTCTAGGACATTCAGAAGCCAAGTTATAAGCCCACAAATGTGTAACTGGACTACTTCTTTAAATTGACACCAGATCCGGTGATCTTTGGGACATGGTTTTACCCCCTATAGGAATGTGCGATCATCATGAAACGTTCAGATCACTTACAAATCAATAGATTCTACCTTCTTGTAACGTTTCAGCCTGATTGGACCTTGTTTTCACTCAAATGAACCCAGAATGATGTGAAATTGTGCTTCGTGCAACATAATTCTGGGTGCCATTTAAAAACCATAAGTGCTAATGACTCCATTCCTTTTAGTGGTAATGGGGGCTGTTAATTGGAGTACTCTAAAACAAACCTGACCTCTCTAGGATATTCAGAAGCCAAGTTATAAGCCCACAAAGGTGTAACTGGACTACTTCTTTAAAGTGACACCAGGCCCGGTGACCTTTGGGACATGGTTTGACCCCCTATAGGAATGTGCGATCATCATGAAACGTTCAGATCACTTACAACTCAATAGATTCTACCTTCTTGTAACGTTTCAGCCTGATTGGACCTTGTTTTCACACAAATGGACCCAGAATGATGTGAAATTGTGCTTCGTGCAACATAATTCTGGGTGCCATTTACAAACCATAAGTGCTAATGACTCCATTCCTTTTTGTGGTTGTAGGGGCTGTTGATTGGAGTACATTAAAACAAACCTGATCTCTCTAGGACATTCAGAAGCCAAGTTATAAGCCCACAAATGTGTAACTGGACTACTACTTTAAATTGACATCAGATCCGGTGACCTTTGGGACATGGTTTGACCCCCTTAGGAAAGTGCGATCATCTTGAAACGTTCAGATCCCTTACAACTCAATAGATTCTACCTTCCTGTAACGTTTCAGCCTGATTGGACATTGTTTTCACACAAATGAACCCAGAATGATGTGAAATTGTGCTTCGTGCCACATAATTCTGGGTGCCATTTACAAACCATAAGTGCTAATGACTCCATTCCTTTTTGTGGTTGTAGGGGCTGTTGATTGGCGTACATTAAAACAAACCTGATCTCTCTAGGACATTCAGAAGCCAAGTTATAAGCCCACAAATGTGTAACTGGACTACTTATTTAAATTGACCCCAGATCCGGTGACCTTTGGGACATGGTTTTACCCCCTATAGGAAAGTGCGATCATCTTGAAACGTTCAGATCCCTTACAACTCAATAGATTCTACCTTCCAGTAACGTTTCAGCCTGATTGGACATTGTTTTCACACAAATGAACCCAGAATGATGTGAAATTGTGCTTCGTGCCACATAGTTCTGGGTGCCATTTAAAAACCATAAGTGCTAATGACTCCATTCCTTTTTGTGGTTGTAGGGGCTGTTGATTGGAGTATACTAAAACAAACCTGATCTCTCTAGGACATTCAGAAGCCAAGTTATAAGCCCACAAATGTGTAACTGGACTACTTCTTTAAATTGACACCAGATCCGGTGATCTTTGGGACATGGTTTTACCCCCTATAGGAATGTGCGATCATCATGAAACGTTCAGATCACTTACAACTCAATAGATTCTACCTTCTTGTAACGTTTCAGCCTGATTGGACCTTGTTTTCACTCAAATGAACCCAGAATGATGTGAAATTGTGCTTCGTGCAACATAATTCTGGGTGCCATTTAAAAACCATAAGTGCTAATGACTCCATTCCTTTTAGTGGTAATGGGGGCTGTTAATTGGAGTACTCTAAAACAAACCTGACCTCTCTAGGATATTCAGAAGCCAAGTTATAAGCCCACAAAGGTGTAACTGGACTACTTCTTTAAAGTGACACCAGGCCCGGTGACCTTTGGGACATGGTTTGACCCCCTATAGGAATGTGCGGTCATCATGAAACGTTCAGATCACTTACAACTCAATAGATTCTACCTTCTTGTAACGTTTCAGCCTGATTGGACCTTGTTTTCACACAAATGGACCCAGAATGATGTGAAATTGCTCTTCGTGCAACATAGTTCTGGGTGCCATTTACAAACCATAAGTGCTAATGACTCCATTCCTTTTAGTGGTAACGGAGGCTGTTAATTGGAGTACTCTAAAACAAACCTGACCTCTCTAGGATATTCAGAAGCCAAGTTATAAGCCCACAAAGGTGTAACTGGACTACTTCTTTAAAGTGACACCAGGCCCGGTGACCTTTGGGACATGGTTTGACCCCCTATAGGAATGTGCAATCATGATGAAACGTTCAGATCTCTTACAACTCAATAGATTCTACCTTCTTGTAAAGTTTCAGCCTGATTGGACCTTGTTTTCACACAAATGGACCCAGAATGATGTGAAATTGTGCTTCGTGCAACATAATTCTGGGTGCCATTTACAAACCATAAGTGCTAATGACTCCATTCCTTTTTGTGGTTGTAGGGGCTGTTGGTTGGAGTACTCTAAAACAAACCTGACCTCTCTAGGATATTCAGAAGCCAAGTTATAAGCCCACAAAGTGTAACTGGACTACTTCTTTAAAGTGACACCAGGCCCGGTGACCTTTGGGACATGGGTTGACCCACTATAGGAATGTGCGATCATCATGAAACGTTCAGATCACTTACAACTCAATAGATTCTACCTTCTTGTAACGTTTCAGCCTGATTGGACCTTGTTTTCACACAAATGGACCCAGAATGATGTGAAATTGTGCTTCATGCAACATAATTCTGGGTGCCATTTACAAACCATAAGTGCTAATGACTCCATTCCTTTTTGTGGTTGTAGGGGCTGTTGGTTGGAGTACGTTATAACAAACCTGATCTCTCTAGGACATTCAGAAGCCAAGTTATATGCCCACAAATGTGTAACTGGACTACTTCTTTAAATTGACACCAGATCCGTTGACCTTTGGGACATGGTTTGACCCCCTTAGGAAAGTGCTATCATCATGAAACGTTCAGATCACTTACAACTCAATAGATTCTACCTTCCTGTAACGTTTCAGCCTGATTGGACCTTGTTTTCACACAAATGAACCCAGAATGATGTGAAATTGTGCTTCATGCAACATAATTCTGGGTGCCATTTAAAAACCATAAGTGCTAATGACTCCATTCCTTTTTGTAGTTGTAGGGACTGTTGATTGGAGTATACTAAAACAAACCTGATCTCTCTAGGACATTCAGAAGCCAAGTTATAAGCCCACAAATGTGTAACTGGACTACTTCTTTAAATTGACACCAGATCCGGTGACCTTTGGGACATGGTTTGACCCCCTTAGGAAAGTGCGATCATCTTGAAACGTTCAGATCAATTACAACTCAATAGATTCTACCTTCTTGTAACGTTTCAGCCTGATTGGACCTTGTTTTCCCACAAATGGACCCAGAATGATGTGAAATTGTGCTTCGTGCAACATAATTCTGGGTGCCATTTACAAACCATAAGTGCTAATGACTCCATTCCTTTTTGTGGTTGTAGGGGCTGTTGATTGGAGTACATTAAAACAAACCTGATCTCTCTAGGACATTCAGAAGCCAAGTTATAAGCCCACAAATGTGTAACTGGACTACTTCTTTAAATTGACACCAGATCCGGTGACCTTTGGGACATGGTTTGACCCCCTTAGGAAAGTGCGATCATCTTGAAACGTTCAGATCACTTACAACTCAATAGATTCTAACTTCCTGTAATGTTTCAGCCTGATTGGACCTTGTTTTCACACAAATGAACCCAGAATGATGTGAAATTGTGCTTCGTGCAACATAATTCTGGGTGCCATTTAAAAAGCATAAGAGCTAATGATTCCATTCCTTTTTGAGGTTGTAGGGGCTGTTGATTGGAGTACACTAAAACAAACCTGATCTCTCTAGGACATTCAGAAGCCAAGTTATAAGCCCTCAAATGTGTAATTGGACTACTTCTTTAAAGTGACACCAGGCCCGGTGACCTTTGGGACATGGTTTGACCCCCTATAGGAATGTGCGATCATCATGAAACGTTCAGATCACTTACAACTCAATAGATTCTACCTTCTTGTAACGTTTCAGCCTGATTGGACCTTGTTTTCACACAAATGGACCCAGAATGATGTGAAATTGTGCTTCGTGCAACATAATTCTGGGTGCCATTTACAAACCATAAGTGCTAATGACTCCATTCCTTTTTGTGGTTGTAGGGCCTGTTGATTGGAGTACACTAAAACAAACCTGATCTCTCTAGGACATTCAGAAGCCAAGTTATAAGCCCACAAATGTGTAACTGGACTACTTCTTTAAATTGACACCAGATCCGGTGACCTTTGGGACACGGTTTGACCCCCTTAGGAAAGTGCGATCATCTTCAAACGTTCAGATCACTTACAACTCAATAGATTCTACCTTCTTGTAACGTTTCAGCCTGATTGGACCTTGTTTTCACACAAATGAACCCAGAACGATGTGAAATTGTGCTTCGTGCAACATAATTCTGGGTGCCATTTAAAAACCATAAGTGCTAATGATTCCATTCCTTTTTGAGATTGTAGGGGCTGTTGAATGGAGTACACTAAAACACACCTGATCTCTCTAGGACATTCAGAAGCCAAGTTATAAGCCCTCAAATGTGTAATTGGACTACTTCTTTAAAGTGACACCAGGCCCGGTGACCTTTGGGACATGGTTTGACCCCCTATAGGAATGTGCGATCATCATGAAACGTTCAGATCACTTACAACTCAATAGATTCTACCTTCTTGTAACGTTTCAGCCTGATTGGACCTTGTTTTCACACAAATGGACCCAGAATGATGTGAAATTGTGCTTCGTGCAACATAATTCTGGGTGCCATTTACAAACCATAAGTGCTAATGACTCCATTCCTTTTTGTGGTTGTAGGGCCTGTTGATTGGAGTACACTAAAACAAACCTGATCTCTCTAGGACATTCAGAAGCCAAGTTATAAGCCCACAAATGTGTAACTGGACTACTTCTTTAAAGTGACACCAGGCCCGGTGACCTTTGGGACATGGTTTTACCCCCTATAGGAATGTGCGATCATCATGAAACGTTAAGATCACTTACAACTCATTAGATTCTACCTTCTTGTAACGTTTCAGCCTGATTGGACATTGTTTTCACTCAAATGAACCCAGAATGATGTGAAATTGTGCTTCGTGCAACATAATTCTGGGTGCCATTTAAAAACCATAAGTGCTAATGACTCCATTCCTTTTAGTGGCAATGGGGGCTGTTAATTGGAGTACTCTAAAACAAACCTGACCTCTCTAGGATATTCAGAAGCCAAGTTATAAGCCCACAAAGGTGTAACTGGACTACTTCTTTAAAGTGACACCAGGCCCGGTGACCTTTGGGACATGGTTTGACCCCCTATAGGAATGTGCGATCATCATGAAACGTTCAGATCACTTACAACTCAATAGATTCTACCTTCTTGTAACGTTTCAGCCTGATTGGACCTTGTTTTCACACAAATGGACCCAGAATGATGTGAAATTGTGCTTCGTGCAACATAATTCTGGGTGCCATTTACAAACCATAAGTGCTAATGACTCCATTCCTTTTAGTGGTAACGGGGGCTGTTAATTGGAGTACTCTAAAAAAACCTGACCTCTCTAGGATATTCAGAAGCCAAGTTATAAGCCCACAAAGGTGTAACTGGACTACTTTAAAGTGACACCAGGCCCGGTGACCTTTGGGACATGGTTTGACCCCCTATAGTAATGTGCGATCATCATGAAACGTTCAGATCACTTACAACTCAATATATTCTACCTTCTTGTAACGTTTGAGCCTGATTGGACCTTGTTTTCACACAAATGGGCCAGAATGATGTGAAATTGTGCTTCGTGCAACATAATTCTGGGTGCCATTTACAAACCATAAGTGCTAATGACTCCATTCCTTTTTGTGGTTGTAGGGGCTGTTGGTTGGAGTACTCTAAAACAAACCTGACCTCTCTAGGATATTCAGAAGCCAAGTTATAAGCCCACAAAGGTGTAACTGGACTACTTCTTTAAAGTGACACCAGGCCCGGTGACCTTTGGGACATGGTTTGACCCCCTATAGGAATGTGCGATCATCATGAAATGTTCAGATCACTTACAACTCAATAGATTCTACCTTCTTGTAACGTTTCAGCCTGATTTGACCTTGTTTTCACACAAATGAACCCAGAATGATGTGAAATTGTGCTTCGTGCAACATAATTCTGGGTGCCATTTAAAAACCATAAGTGCTAATGATTCCATTCCTTTTTGAGGTTGTAGGGGCTGTTGATTGGAGTACACTAAAACACACCTGATCTCTCTAGGACATTCAGAAGCCAAGTTATAAGCCCTCAAAGGTGTAATTGGACTACTTCTTTAAAGTGACACCAGGCCCGGTGACCTTTGGGACATGGTTTGACCCCCTATAGGAATGTGTGATCATCACGAAACGTTCAGATCACTTACAACTCAATAGATTCTACCTTCTTGTAACGTTTCAGCCTGATTGGACCTTGTTTTCACACAAATGGACCCAGAATGATGTGAAATTGTGCTTCGTGCAACATAATTCTGGGTGCCATTTACAAACCATAAGTGCTAATGACTCCATTCCTTTTTGTGGTTGTAGGGCCTGTTGATTGGAGTACACTAAAACAAACCTGATCTCTCTAGGACATTCAGAAGCCAAGTTATAAGCCCACAAATGTGTAACTGGACTACTTCTTTAAAGTGACATCAGGCCCGGTGACCTTTGGGACATGGTTTTACCCCCTATAGGAATGTGCGATCATCATGAAACGTTAAGATCACTTACAACTCATTAGATTCTACCTTCTTGTAATGTTTCAGCCTGATTGGACCTTGTTTTCACTCAAATGAACCCAGAATTATGTGAAATTGTGCTTCGTGCAACATAATTCTGGGTGCCATTTAAAAACCATAAGTGCTAATGACTCCATTCCTTTTAGTGGTAATGGGGGCTGTTAATTGGAGTACTCTAAAACAAACCTGACCTCTCTAGGATATTCAGAAGCCAAGTTATAAGCCCACAAAGGTGTAACTGGACTACTTCTTTAAATTGACACCAGGCCCGGTGACCTTTGGGACATGGTTTGACCCCCTATAGGAATGTGCGATCATCATGAAACGTTCAGATCACTTACAACTCAATAGATTCTACCTTCTTGTAATGTTTCAGCCTGATTGGACCTTGTTTTCACACAAATGGACCTAGAATGATGTGAAATTGTGCTTCGAGCAACATAATTCTGGGTGCCATTTACAAACCATAAGTGCTAATGACTCCATTCCTTTTTGTGGTTGTAGGGCCTGTTGATTGGAGTACACTAAAACAAACCTGATCTCTCTAGGACATTCAGAAGCCAAGTTATAAGCCCACAAATGTGTAACTGGACTACTTCTTTAAAGTGACACCAGGCCCGGTGACCTTTGGGACATGGTTTTACCCCCTATAGGAATGTGCGATCATCATGAAACGTTAAGATCCCTTACAACTCATTAGATTCTTCCTTCTTGTAACGTTTCAGCCTGATTGGACCTTGTTTTCACTCAAATGAACCCAGAATGATGTGAAATTGTGCTTCGTGCAACATATTTCTGAGTGCCATTTAAAAACCATAAGTGCTAATGACTCCATTCCTTTTAGTGGTAATGGGGGCTGTTAATTGGAGTACTCTAAAACAAACCTGACCTCTCTAGGATATTCAGAAGCCAAGTTATAAGCCCACAAAGGTGTAACTGGACTACTTCTTTAAATTGACACCAGGCCCGGTGACCTTTGGGACATGGTTTGACCCCCTATAGGAATGTGCGATCATCATGAAACGTTCAGATCACTTACAACTCAATAGATTCTACCTTCTTTTAACGTTTCAGCCTGATTGGACCTTGTTTTCACACAAATGGACCCAGAATGATGTGAAATTGTGCTTCGTGCAACATAATTCTGGGTGCCATTTACAAACCATAAGTGCTAATGACTCCATTCCTTTTAGTGGTAACGGGGGCTGTTAATTGGAGAACTCTAAAAAAACCTGACCTCTCTAGGATATTCAGAAGCCAAGTTATAAGCCCACAAAGGTGTAACTGGACTACTTCTTTAAAGTGACACCAGGCCCGGTGACCTTTGGGACATGGTTTGACCCCCTTAGGAAAGTGCTATCATCATGAAACGTTCAGATCACTTACAACTCAATAGATTCTACCTTTTTCTAACGTTTCAGCCTGATTGGACCTTGTTTTCACACAAATGGACCCAGAATGATGTGAAATTGTGATTCATGCAACATAATTCTGGGTGCCATTTACAAACCATAAGTGCTAATGACTCCATTCCTTTTTGTGGTTGTAGGGGCTGTTGATTGGAGTACATTAAAACAAACCTGATCTCTCTAGGACATTCAGAAGCCAAGTTATAAGCCCACAAATGTGTAACTGGACTACTTCTTTAAATTGACACCAGATCCGGTGACCTTTGGGACATGGTTTGATCCCCTTAGGAAAGTACTATCATCATGAAACGTTCAGATCACTTACAACTCAATAGATTCTACCTTCCTGTAACGTTTTAGCCTGATTTGACCTTGTTTTCACACAAATGAACCCAGAATGATGTGAAATTGTGCTTCGTGCCACATAATTCTGGGTGCCATTTAAAAACCATAAGTGCTAATGACTCCATTCCTTTTTGTGTTTGTAGGGGCTGTTGATTGGAGTATACTAAAACAAACCTGATCTCTCTAGGACGTTCAGAAGCCAAGTTATAAGCCCACAAATGTGTAACTGGACTACTTCTTTAAATTGACACCAGATCCGGTGACCTTTGGGACATGGTTTGACCCCCTTAGGAATGTGCTATCATCATGAAACGTTCAGATCACTTACAACTCAATAGATTCTACCTTCCTGTAACGTTTCAGCCTGATTGTACCTTGTTTTCACACAGATGAACCCAGAATGATGTGAAATTGTGCTTTGTGCAACATCATTCTGGGTGCCATTTAAAAACCATAAGTGCTAATGACTCCATTCCTTTTTGTTGTTGTAGGGGCTGTTGATTGGAGCACACTAAAACAAACCTGATCTCTCTAGGACATTCAGAAACCAAGTTATAAGCCCTCAAAGGTGTAATTGGACTACTTCTTTAAAGTGACACCAGGCCCGGTGACCTTTGGGACATGGTTTTACCCCCTATAGGAATGTGCGATCATCATGAAACGTTAAGATCACTTACAACTCATTAGATTCTACCTTCTTGTAACGTTTCAGCCTGATTGGACCTTGTTTTCACACAAATGGACCCAGAATGATGTGAAATTGTGCTTCGTGCAACATAATTCTGGGTGCCATTTACAAACCATAAGTGCTAATGACTCCATTCCTTTTAGTGGTAACGGGGGCTGTTAATTGGAGTACTCAAAAAAAACCTGACCTCTCTAGGATATTCAGAAGCCAAGTTATAAGCCCACAAAGGTGTAACTGGACTACTTCTTTAAAGTGACACCAGGCCCGGTGACCTTTGGGACATGGTTTGACCCCCTATAGGAATGTGCGATCATCATGAAACGTTCAGATCACTTACAACTCAATAGATTCTACCTTCTTGTAACGTTTCAGCCTGACTGGACCTTGTTTTCACACAAATGGGCCCAGAATGATGTGAAATTGTGCTTCGTGCAACATAATTCTGGGTGCCATTTACAAACCATAAGTGCTAATGACTCCATTACTTTTTGTGGTTGTAGGGGCTGTTGGTTGGAGTACTCTAAAACAAACCTGACCTCTCTAGGATATTCAGAAGCCAAGTTATAAGCCCACAAAGGTGTAACTGGACTACTTCTTTAAAGTGACACCAGGCCCGGTGACCTTTGGGACATGGTTTGACCCCCTATAGGAATGTGCGATCATCGTGAAATGTTCAGATCACTTACAACTCAATAGATTCTACCTTCTTGTAACGTTTCAGCCTGATTGGACCTTGTTTTCACACAAATGTACCCAGAATGATGTGAAATTGTGCTTCGTGCAACATAATTCTGGGTGCCATTTACAAACCATAAGTGCTAAAGACTCCATTCCTTTTTGTGGTTGTAGGGGCTGTTGGTTGGAGTACATTAAAACAAACCTGATCTCTCTAGGACATTCAGAAGCCAAGTTATAAGCCCACAAATGTGTAACTGGACTACTTCTTTAAATTGACACCATATCCGGTGACCTTTGGGACATGGTTTGACCCCCGTAGGAAAGTGCTATCATCATGAAACATTCAGATCACTTACAACTCAATAGATTCTACCTTCCTGTAACGTTTCAGCCTGATTGGACCTTGTTTTCACACAAATGAACCCAGAATGATGTGAAATTGTGCTTCGTGCAACATAATTCTGGGTGCCATTTAAAAACCATAAGTGCTAATGACTCTATTCTTTTTAGTGGTAATGGGGGCTGCTAATTGGAGTACTCTAAAACAAACCTGACCTCTCTAGGATATTCAGAAGCCAAGTTATAAGCCCACAAAGGTGTAACTGGACTACTTCTTTAAAGTGACACCAGGCCCGGTGACCTTTGGGACACGGTTTGACCCCCAATAGGAATGTGCGATCATCATGAAACGTTCAGATCACTTACAACTCAATAGATTCTACCTTCTTGTAACGTTTCAGCCTGATTGGACCTTGTTTTCACACAAATGGACCCAGAATGATGTGAAATTGTGCTTCGTGCAACATAATTCTGGGTGCCATTTAAAAACCATAAGTGCTAATGACTCCATTCCTTTTTGAGGTTGTAGGGGCTGTTGATTGGAGTACACTAAAACAAACCTGATCTCTCTAGGACATTTAGAAACCAAGTTATAAGCCCTCAAAGGTGTAATTGGACTACTTCTTTAAAGTGACACCAGGCCCGGTGACCTTTGGGACATGGTTTGACCCCCTATAGGAATGTGCGATCATCATGAAATGTTCAGATCACTTACAACTCAATACATTCTACCTTCTTGTAACGTTTCAGCCTGATTGGACCTTGTTTTCACACAAATGGACCCAGAATGATGTGAAATTGTGCTTCGTGCAACATAATTCTGGGTGCCATTTACAAACCATAAGTGCTAATGACTCTATTCCTTTTTGTGGTTGTAGGGGCTGTTGGTTGGAGTACATTAAAACAAACCTGACCTCTCTAGGATATTCAGAAGCCAAGTTATAAGCCCACAAAGGTGTAACTGGACTACTTCTTTAAAGTGACACCGGGCCCGGTGACCTTTGGGACATGGTTTGACCCCCTATAGGAATGTGCGATCATCATGAAATGTTCAGATCACTTACAACTCAATAGATTCTACCTTCTTGTAACGTTTCAGCCTGATTGGACCTTGTTTTCACACAAATGGACCCAGAATGATGTGAAATTGTGCTTCGTGCAACATAATTCTGGGTGCCATTTACAAACCATAAGTGCTAATGACTCCATTCCTTTTTGAGGTTGTAGGGGCTGTTGATTGGAGCACACTAAAACAAACCTGATCTCTCTAGGACATTCAGAAGCCAAGTTATAAGCCCACAAATGTGTGACTGGACTACTTCTTTAAATTGACACCAGATCCGGTGACCGTTGGGACATGGTTTGACCCCCTTAGGAAAGTGCTATCATCATGAAACGTTCAGATCACTTACAACTCAATAGATTCTACCTTCCTGTAACGTTTCAGCCTGATTGGACCTTGTTTTCACACAAATGAACCCAGAATGATGTGAAATTGTGCTTCGTGCAACATAATTCTGGGTGCCATTTAAAAACCATAAGTGCTAATGACTCCATTCCTTTTAGTGGTAATGGGGGCTGCTAATTGGAGTACTCTAAAACAAACCTGACCTCTCTAGGATATTCAGAAGCCAAGTTATAAGCCCACAAAGGTGTAACTGGACTACTTCTTTAAAGTGACACCAGGCCCGGTGACCTTTGGGACACGGTTTGACCCCCAATAGGAATGTGAGATCATCATGAAACGTTCAGATCACATACAACTCAATAGATTCTACCTTCTTGTAACGTTTCAGCCTGATTGGACCTTGTTTTCACACAAATGGACCCAGAATGATGTGAAATTGTGCTTCGTGCAACATAATTCTGGGTGCCATTTAAAAACCATAAGTGCTAATGACTCCATTCCTTTTTGAGGTTGTAGGGGCTGTTGATTGGAGTACACTAAAACAAACCTGATCTCTCTAGGACATTCAGAAACCAAGTTATAAACCCTCAAAGGTGTAATTGGACTACTTCTTTAAAGTGACACCAGGCCCGGTGACCTTTGGGACATGGTTTGACCCCCTATAGGAATGTGCGATCATCATGAAACGTTCAGATCACTTACAACTCAATACATTCTAACTTCTTGTAACGTTTCAGCCTGATTGGACCTTGTTTTCACACAAATTGACCCAGAATGATGTGAAATTGTGCTTCGTGCAACATAATTCTGGGTGCCATTTACAAACCATAAGTGCTAATGACTCTATTCCTTTTTGTGGTTGTAGGGGCTGTTGGTTGGAGTACATTAAAACAAACCTGATCTCTCTAGGACATTCAGAAGCCAAGGTATAAGCCCACAAATGTGTAACTGGACTACTTCTTTAAATTGACACCAGATCCGGTGACCTTTGGGACATGGTTTGACCCCCTTAGGAAAGTGTGATCATCATGAAACGTTCAGATCACTTACAACTCAATAGATTCTACCTTCTTGTAACGTTTCAGCCTGATTGGACCTTGTTTTCACACAAATGGACCCAGAATGATGTGAAATTGTGCTTCATGCAACATAATTCTGGGTGCCATTTACAAACCATAAGTGCTAATGACTCCGTTCCTTTTTGTGGTTGTAGGGGCTGTTGATTGGAGTACATTAAAACAAACCTGATCTCTCTAGGACATTCAGAAGCCAAGTTATAAGCCCACAAATGTGTAACTGGACTACTTCTTTAAATTGACACCAGATCCGGTGACCTTTGGGACATGGTTTGATCCCCTTAGGAAAGTAATATCATCATGAAACGTTCAGATCACTTACAACTCAATAGATTCTACCTTCTTGTAACGTTTCAGCCTGATTGGACCTTGTTTTCACACAAATGGACCCAGAATGATGTGAAATTGTGCTTCATGCAACATAATTCTGGGTGCCATTTAAAACCATAAGTGCTAATGACTCCATTCCTTTTAGTGGTAATGGGGGCTGCTAATTGGAGCACTCTAAAACAAACCTGACCTCTCTAGGATATTCAGAAGCCAAGTTATAAGCCCACAAAGGTGTAACTGGACTACATCTTTAAAGTGACACCAGGCCCGGTGACCTTTGGGACATGGTTTGACCCCCAATAGGAATGTGCGATCATCATGAAACGTTCAGATCACTTACAACTCAATTTATTCTACCTTCTTGTAACGTTTCAGCCTGATTGGACCTTGTTTTCACACAAATGGACCCAGAATGATGTGAAATTGTGCTTCGTGCAACATAATTCTGGGTGCCATTTAAAAACCATAAGTGCTAATGACTCCATTCCTTTTAGAGGTTATAGGGGCTGTTGATTGGAGTACACTAAAACAAACCTGATCTCTCTAGGTCATTCAGAAACCAAGTTATAAGCCCTCAAGGGTGTAATTGGACTACTTCTTTAAAGTGACACCAGGCCCGGTGACCTTTGGGACATGGTTTGACCCCCTATAGGAATGTGCGATCATCATGAAACGTTCAGATCACTTACAACTCAATAGATTCTACCTTCTTGTAACGTTTCAGCCTGACTGGACCTTGTTTTCACACAAATGGGCCCAGAATGATGTGAAATTGTGCTTCGTGCAACATAATTCTGGGTGCCATTTACAAACCATAAGTGCTAATGACTCCATTCCTTTTTGTGGTTGTAGGGGCTGTTGGTTGGAGTACTCTAAAACAAACCTGACCTCTCTAGGATATTTAGAAGCCAAGTTATAAGCCCACAAAGGTGTAACTGGACTACTTCTTTAAAGTGACACCAGGCCCGGTGACCTTTGGGATATGGTTTGACCCCCTATAGGAATGTGCGATCATCATGAAATGTTCAGATCACTTACAACTCAATAGATTCTACCTTCTTGTAACGTTTCAGCCTGATTGGACCTTGTTTTCACACAAATGGACCCAGAATGATGTGAAATTGTGCTTCGTGCAACATAATTCTGGGTGCCATTTACAAACCATAAGTGCTAAAGACTCCATTCCTTTTTGTGGTTGTAGGGGCTGTTGGTTGGAGTACATTAAAACAAACCTGATCTCTCTAGGACATTCAGAAGCCAAGTTATAAGCCCACAAATGTGTAACTGGACTACTTCTTTAAATTGACATCAGATCCGGTGACCTTTGGGACATGGTTTGACCCCCTTAGGAAAGTGCTATCATCATGAAACATTCAGATCACTTACAACTCAATAGATTCTACCTTCCTGTAACGTTTCAGCCTGATTGGACCTTGTTTTCACACAAATGAACCCAGAATGATGTGAAATTGTGCTTCGTGCAACATAATTCTGGGTGCCATTTAAAAACCATAAGTGCTAATGACTCCATTCCTTTTTGAGGTTGTAGGGGCTGTTGATTGGAGCACACTAAAACAAACCTGAGCTCTCTAGGACATTCAGAAGCCAAGTTATAAGCCCACAAATGTGTGACTGGACTACTTCTTTAAATTGACACCAGATCCGGTGACATTTGAGACATGGTTTGACCCCCTTAGGAAAGTGCTATCATCATGAAACGTTCAGATCACTTACAACTCAATAGATTCTACCTTCCTGTAACGTTTCAGCCTGAATGGACCTTGTTTTCACACAAATGAACCCAGAATGATGTGAAATTGTGCTTCGTGCAACATAATTCTGGGTGCCATTTAAAAACCATAAGTGCTAATGACTCCATTCCTTTTAGTGGTAATGGGGGCTGCTAATTGGAGTACTCTAAAACAAACCTGACCTCTCTAGGATATTCAGAAGCCAAGTTATAAGCCCACAAAGGTGTAACTGGACTACTTCTTTAAAGTTACACCAGGTCCGGTGACCATTGGGACACGGTTTGACCCCCAATAGGAATGTGAGATCATCTTGAAACGTTCAGATCACATACAACTCAATAGATTCTACCTTCTTGTAATGTTTCAGCCTGATTGGACCTTGTTTTCACACAAATGGACCCAGAATGATGTGAAATTGTGCTTCGTGCAACATAATTCTGGGTGCCATTTAAAAACCATAAGTGCTAATGACTCCATTCCTTTTTGAGGTTGTAGGGGCTGTTGATTGGAGTACACTAAAACAAACCTGATCTCTCTAGGACATTTAGAAACCAAGTTATAAGCCCTCAAAGGTGTAATTGGACTACTTCTTTAAAGTGACACCAGGCCCGGTGACCTTTGGGACATGGTTTGACCCCCTATAGGAATGTGCGATCATCATGAAATGTTCAGATCACTTACAACTCAATACATTCTACCTTCTTGTAACGTTTCAGCCTGATTGGACCTTGTTTTCACACAAATGGACCCAGAATGATGTGAAATTGTGCTTCGTGCAACATAATTCTGGGTGCCATTTACAAACCATAAGTGCTAATGACTCTATTCCTTTTTGTGGTTGTAGGGGCTGTTGGTTGGAGTACATTAAAACAAACCTGACCTCTCTAGGATATTCAGAAGCCAAGTTATAAGCCCACAAAGGTGTAACTGGACTACTTCTTTAAAGTGACACCAGGCCCGGTGACCTTTGGGACATGGTTTGACCCCCTATAGGAATGTGCGATCATCATGAAATGTTCAGATCACTTACAACTCAATAGATTCTACCTTCTTGTAACGTTTCAGCCTGATTGGACCTTGTTTTCACACAAATGGACCCAGAATGATGTGAAATTGTGCTTCGTGCAACATAATTCTGGGTGCCATTTAAAAACCATAAGTGCTAATGACTCCATTCCTTTTTGAGGTTGTAGGGGCTGTTGATTGGAGCACACTAAAACAAACCTGATCTCTCTAGGACATTCAGAAGCCAAGTTATAAGCCCACAAATGTGTGACTGGACTACTTCTTTAAATTGACACCAGATCCGGTGACCTTTGGGACATGGTTTGACCCCCTTAGGAAAGTGCTATCATCATGAAACGTTCAGATCACTTACAACTCAATAGATTCTACCTTCCTGTAACGTTTCAGCCTGATTGGACCTTGTTTTCACACAAATGAACCCAGAATGATGTGAAATTGTGCTTCGTGCAACATAATTCTGGGTGCCATTTAAAAACCATAAGTGCTAATGACTCCATTCCTTTTTGAGGTTGTAGGGGCTGTTGATTGGAGTACACTAAAACAAACCTGATCTCTCTAGGACATTCAGAAACCAAGTTATAAACCCTCAAAGGTGTAATTGGACTACTTCTTTAAAGTGACACCAGGCCCGGTGACCTTTGGGACATGGTTTGACCCCCTATAGGAATGTGCGATCATCATGAAACGTTCAGATCACTTACAACTCAATACATTCTACCTTCTTGTAACGTTTCAGCCTGATTGGACCTTGTTTTCACACAAATTGACCCAGAATGATGTGAAATTGTGCTTCATGCAACATAATTCTGGGTGCCATTTACAAACAATAAGTGCTAATGACGCCGTTCCTTTTTGTGGTTGTAGGGGCTGTTGATTGGAGTACATTAAAACAAACCTGATCTCTCTAGGACATTCAGAAGCCAAGTTATAAGCCCACAAATGTGTAACTGGACTACTTCTTTAAATTGACACCAGATCCGGTGACCTTTGGGACATGGTTTGAGCACCTTAGGAAAGTACTATCATCATGAAACGTCCAGATCACTTACAACTCAATAGATTCTACCTTCTTGTAACGTTTCAGCCTGATTGGACCTTGTTTTCACACAAATGGACCCAGAATGATGTGAAATTGTGCTTCGTGCAACATAATTCTGGGTGCCATTTAAAAACCATAAGTGCTAATGACTCCATTCCTTTTAGAGGTTATAGGGGCTGTTGAATGGAGTACACTAAAACAAACCTGATCTCTCTAGGTCATTCAGAAACCAAGTTATAAGCCCTCAAGGGTGTAATTGGACTACTTCTTTAAAGTGACACCAGGCCCGGTGACCTTTGGGACATGGTTTGACCCCCTATAGGAATGTGCGATCATCATGAAACGTTCAGATCACTTAGAACTCAATAGATTCTACCTTCTTGTAACGTTTCAGCCTGATTGGACCTTGTTTTCACACAAATGGACCCAGAATGATGTGAAATTGTGCTTCGTGCAACATAATTCTGGGTGCCATTTAAAAACCATAAGTGCTAATGACTCCATTCCTTTTTGAGGTTGTAGGGGCTGTTGATTGGAGTACACTAAAACAAACCTGATCTCTCTACGACATTCAGAAGCCAAGTTATAAGGCCACAAATGTGTAACTGGACTACTTCTTTAAATTGACACCAGATCCGGTGACCTTTGGGACATGGTTTGATCCCCTTAGGAAAGTACTATCATCATGAAACTTTCAGATCACTTACAACTCAATAGATTCTACCTTCTTGTAACGTTTCAGCCTGATTGGACCTTGTTTTCACACAAATGGACCCAGAATGATGTGAAATTGTGCTTCATGCAACATAATTCTGGGTGCCATTTAAAACCATAAGTGCTAATGACTCCATTCCTTTTAGTGGTAATGGGGGCTGCTAATTGGAGCACTCTAAAACAAACCTGACCTCTCTAGGATATTCAGAAGCCAAGTTATAAGCCCACAAAGGTGTAACTGGACTACTTCTTTAAAGTGACACCAGGCCCGGTGACCTTTGGGACATGGTTTGACCCCCAATAGGAATGTGCGATCATCATGAAACGTTCAGATCACTTACAACTCAATAGATTCTACCTTCTTGTAACGTTTCAGCCTGATTGGACCTTGTTTTCACACAAATGGACCCAGAATGATGTGAAATTGTGCTTCGTGCAACACAATTCTGGGTGCCATTTAAAAACCATAAGTGCTAATGACTCCATTCCTTTTAGAGGTTATAGGGGCTGTTGATTGGAGTACACTAAAACAAACCTGATCTCTCTAGGTCATTCAGAAACCAAGTTATAAGCCCTCAAGGGTGTAATTGGACTACTTCTTTAAAGTGACACCAGGCCCGGTGACCTTTGGGACATGGTTTGACCCCCTATAGGAATGTGTGATCTTCATGAAACGTTCAGATCACTTACAACTCAATAGATTCTACCTTCTTGTAACGTTTCAGCCTGATTGGACCTTGTTTTCACACAAATGGACCCAGAATGATGTGAAATTGTGCTCCGTGCAACATAATTCTGGGTGCCATTTAAAAACCATAAGTGCTAATGACTCCATTCCTTTTTGTGGTTGTAGGGGCTGTTGATTGGAGCACACTAAAACAAACCTGATCTCTCAAGGACATTCAGAAACCAAGTTATAAGCCCTCAAAGGTGTAATTGGACTACTTCTTTAAAGTGACACCAGGCCCGGTGACCTTTGGGACATGGTTTGACCCCCTATAGGAATGTGCGATCATCATGAAACGTTAAGATCACTTACAACTCATTAGATTCTACCTTCTTGTAACGTTTCAGCCTGATTGGACGTTGTTTTCACTCAAATGAACCCAGAATGATGTGAAATTGAGCTTCTTGCAACATAATTCTGGGTGCCATTTAAAAACAATAAGTGCTAATGACTCCATTCCTTTTAGTGGTAATGGGGGCTGTTTATTGGAGTACTCTAAAACCAACCTGACCTCTCTAGGATATTCAGAAGCCAAGTTATAAGCCCACAAAGGTGTAACTGGACTACTTCTTTAAAGTGACACCAGGCCCGGTGACCTTTGGGACATGGTTTGACCCCCTATAGGAATGTGCGATCATCATGAAACGTTCAGATCACTTACAACTCAATAGATTCTACCTTCTTGTAACGTTTCAGCCTGATTGGACCTTGTTTTCACACAAATGGACCCAGAATGATGTGAAATTGTGCTTCGTGCAACATAATTCTGGGTGCCATTTACAAACCATAAGTGCTAATGACTCCATTCCTTTTAGTGGTAACGGGGGCTGTTAATTGGAGTACTCAAAAAAAACCTGACCTCTCTAGGATATTCAGAAGCCAAGTTATAAGCCCACAAAGGTGTAACTGGACTACTTCTTTAAAGTGACACCAGGCCCGGTGACCTTTGGGACATGGTTTGACCCCCTATAGGAATGTGCGATCATCATGAAACGTTCAGATCACTTACAACTCAATAGATTCTACCTTCTTGTAACGTTTCAGCCTGACTGGACGTTGTTTTCACACAAATGGGCCCAGAATGATGTGAAATTGTGCTTCGTGCAACATAATTCTGGGTGCCATTTACAAACCATAAGTGCTAATGACTCCATTCCTTTTTGTTGTTGTAGGGGCTGTTGGTTGGAGTACTCTAAAACAAACCTTACCTCTCTAGGATATTCAGAAGCCAAGTTATAAGCCCACAAAGGTGTAACTGGACTACTTCTTTAAAGTGACACCAGGCCCGGTGACCTTTGGGACATGGTTTGACCCCCTATAGGAATGTGCGATCATCATGAAATGTTCAGATCACTTACAACTCAATAGATTCTACCTTCTTGTAACGTTTCAGCCTGATTGGACCTTGTTTTCACACAAATGGACCCAGAATGATGTGAAATTGTGCTTCGTGCAACATAATTCTGGGTGCCATTTACAAACCATAAGTGCTAAAGACTCCATTCCTTTTTGTGGTTGTAGGGGCTGTTGGTTGGAATACATTAAAACAAACCTGATCTCTCTAGGACATTCAGAAGCCAAGTTATAAGCCCACAAATGTGTAACTGGACTACTTCTTTAAATTGACACCAGATCCGGTGACCTTTGGGACATGGTTTGACCCCCTTAGGAAAGTGCTATCATCATGAAACATTCAGATCACTTACAACTCAATAGATTCTACCTTCCTGTAACGTTTCAGCCTGATTGGACCTTGTTTTCACACAAATGAACCCAGAATGATGTGAAATTGTGCTTCGTGCAACATAATTCTGGGTGCCATTTAAAAACCATAAGTGCTAATGACTCCATTCCTTTTAGTGGTAATGGGGGCTGCTAATTGGAGTACTCTAAAACAAACCTGACCTCTCTAGGATATTCAGAAGCCAAGTTATAAGCCCACAAAGGTGTAACTGGACTACTTCTTTAAAGTGACACCAGGCCCGGTGACCTTTGGGAAACGGTTTGACCCCCAATAGGAATGTGCGATCATCATGAAACGTTCAGATCACTTACAACTCAATAGATTCTACCTTCTTGTAACGTTTCAGCCTGATTGGACCTTGTTTTCACACAAATGGACCCAGAATGATGTGAAATTGTGCTTCGTGCAACATAATTCTGGGTGCCATTTAAAAACCATAAGTGCTAATGACTCCATTCCTTTTTGAGGTTGTAGGGGCTGTTGATTGGAGCACACTAAAACAAACCTGATATCTCTAGGACATTCAGAAGCCAAGTTATAAGCCCACAAATGTGTGACTGGACTACTTCTTTAAATTGACACCAGATCCGGTGACCTTTGGGACATGGTTTGACCCCCTTAGGAAAGTGCTATCATCATGAAACGTTCAGATCACTTACAACTCAATATATTCTACCTTCCTGTAACGTTTCAGCCTGAATGGACCTTGTTTTCACACAAATGAACCCAGAATGATGTGAAATTGTGCTTCGTGCAACATAATTCTGGGTGCCATTTAAAAACCATAAGTGCTAATGACTCCATTCCTTTTAGTGGTAATGGGGGCTGCTAATTGGAGTACTCTAAAACAAACCTGACCTCTCTAGGATATTCAGAAGCCAAGTTATAAGCCCACAAAGGTGTAACTGGACTACTTCTTTAATGTGACACCAGGTCCGGTGACCATTGGGACACGGTTTGACCCCCAATAGGAATGTGAGATCATCATGAAACGTTCAGATCACATACAACTCAATAGATTCTACCTTCTTGTAATGTTTCAGCCTGATTGGACCTTGTTTTCACACAAATGGACCCAGAATGATGTGAAATTGTGCTTCGTGCAACATAATTCTGGGTGCCATTTAAAAACCATAAGTGCTAATGACTCCATTCCTTTTTGAGGTTGTAGGGGCTGTTGATTGGAGTACACTAAAACAAACCTGATCTCTCTACGACATTCAGAAGCCAAGTTATAAGCCCACAAATGTGTAACTGGACTACTTCTTTAAATTGACACCAGATCCGGTGACCTTTGGGACATGGTTTGACCCCCTTAGGAAAGTGCTATCATCATGAAACGTTCAGATCACTTACAACTCAATAGATTCTACCTTCTTGTAACGTTTCAGCCTGATTGGACCTTGTTTTCACACAAATGGACCCAGAATGATGTGAAATTGTGCTTCATGCAACATAATTCTGGGTGCCATTTACAAACCATAAGTGCTAATGACTCCGTTCCTTTTTGTGGTTGTAGGGGCTGTTGATTGGAGTACATTAAAACAAACCTGATCTCTCTAGGACATTCAGAAGCCAAGTTATAAGCCAACAAATGTGTAACTGGACTACTTCTTTACTGGACAACTTCTTTAAATTGACACCAGATCCGGTGACCTTTGGGACATGGTTTGATCCCCTTAGGAAAGTACTATCATCATGAAACATTCAGATCACTTACAACTCAATAGATTCTACCTTCCTGTAACGTTTCAGCCTGATTGGACCTTGTTTTCACACAAATGAACCCAGAATGATGTGAAATTGTGCTTCGTGCAACATAATTCTGGGTGCCATTTAAAAACCATAAGTGCTAATGACTCCATTCCTTTAATGGTAATGGGGGCTGCTAATTGGAGTACTCTAAAACAAACCTGACCTCTCTAGGATATTCAGAAGCCAAGTTATAAGCCCACAAAGGTGTAACTGGACTACTTCTTTAAAGTGACACCAGGCCCGGTGACCTTTGGGAAACGGTTTGACCCCCAATAGGAATGTGCGATCATCATGAAACGTTCAGATCACTTACAACTCAATAGATTCTACCTTCTTGTAACGTTTCAGCCTGATTGGACCTTGTTTTCACACAAATGGACCCAGAATGATGTGAAATTGTGCTTCGTGCAACATAATTCTGGGTGCCATTTAAAAACCATAAGTGCTAATGACTCCATTCCTTTTTGAGGTTGTAGGGGCTGTTGATTGGAGCACACTAAAACAAACCTGATCTCTCTAGGACATTCAGAAGCCAAGTTATAAGCCCACAAATGTGTGACTGGACTACTTCTTTAAATTGACACCAGATCCGGTGACCTTTGGGACATGGTTTGACCCCCTTAGGAAAGTGCTATCATCATGAAACGTTCAGATCACTTACAACTCAATATATTCTACCTACCTGTAACGTTTCAGCCTGAATGGACCTTGTTTTCACACAAATGAACCCAGAATGATGTGAAATTGTGCTTCGTGCAACATAATTCTGGGTGCCATTTAAAAACCATAAGTGCTAATGACTCCATTCCTTTTAGTGGTAATGGGGGCGTCTAATTGGAGTACTCTAAAACAAACCTGACCTCTCTAGGATATTCAGAAGCCAAGTTATAAGCCCACAAAGGTGTAACTGGACTACTTCTTTAATGTGACACCAGGTCCGGTGACCATTGGGACACGGTTTGACCCCCAATAGGAATGTGAGATCATCATGAAACGTTCAGATCACATACAACTCAATAGATTCTACCTTCTTGTAATGTTTCAGCCTGATTGGACCTTGTTTTCACACAAATGGACCCAGAATGATGTGAAATTGTGCTTCGTGCAACATAATTCTGGGTGCCATTTAAAAACCATAAGTGCTAATGACTCCATTCCTTTTTGAGGTTGCAGGGGCTGTTGATTGGAGTACACTAAAACAAACCTGATCTCTCTAGGACATTCAGAAGCCAAGTTATAAGCCCACAAATGTGTAACTGGACTACTTCTTTAAATTGACACCAGATCCGGTGACCTTTGGGACATGGTTTGACCCCCTTAGGAAAGTGCTATCATTATGAAACGTTCAGATCACTTACAACTCAATAGATTCTACCTTCTTGTAACGTTTCAGCCTGATTGGACCTTGTTTTCACACAAATGGACCCAGAATGATGTGAAATTGTGCTTCATGCAACATAATTCTGGGTGCCATTTACAAACCATAAGTGCTAATGACTCCGTTCCTTTTTGTGGTTGTAGGGGCTGTTGATTGGAGTACATTAAAACAAACCTGATCTCTCTAGGACATTCAGAAGCCAAGTTATAAGCCAACAAATGTGTAACTGGACTACTTCTTTAAATTGACACCAGATCCGGTGACCTTTGGGACATGGTTTGATCCCCTTAGGAAAGTACTATCATCATGAAACGTTCAGATCACTTACAACTCAATAGATTCTACCTTCTTGTAACGTTTCAGCCTGATTGGACCTTGTTTTCACACAAATGGACCCAGAATGATGTGAAATTGTGCTTCATGCAACATAATTCTGGGTGCCATTTAAAACCATAAGTGCTAATGACTCCATTCCTTTTATTGGTAATGGGGGCTGCTAATTGGAGCACTCTAAAACAAACCTGACCTCTCTAGGATATTCAGAAGCCAAGTTATAAGCCCACAAAGGTGTAACTGGACTACTTCTTTAAAGTGACACCAGGCCCGGTGACCTTTGGGACATGGTTTGACCCCCAATAGGAATGTGCGATCATCATGAAACGTTCAGATCACTTACAACTCAATATATTCTACCTTCTTGTAACGTTTCAGCCTGATTGGACCTTGTTTTCACACAAATGGACCCAGAATGATGTGAAATTGTGCTTCGTGCAACATAATTCTGGGTGCCATTTAAAAACCATAAGTGCTAATGACTCCATTCCTTTTAGAGGTTATAGGGGCTGTTGATTGGAGTACACTAAAACAAACCTGATCTCTCTAGGTCATTCAGAAACCAAGTTATAAGCCCTCAAGGGTGTAATTGGACTACTTCTTTAAAGTGACACCAGGCCCGGTGACCTTTGGGACATGGTTTGACCCCCTATAGGAATGTGCGATCATCATGAAACGTTCAGATCACTTACAACTCAATAGATTCTACCTTCTTGTAACGTTTCAGCCTGATTGGACCTTGTTTTCACACAAATGGACCCAGAATCATGTGAAATTTTGCTTCGTGCAACATAATTCTGGGTGCCATTTACAAACCATAAGTGCTAATGACTCCATTGCTTTTTGTGGTTGTAGGGGCTGTTGATTGGAGTACATTAAAACAATCCTGATCTCTCAAAGACATTCAGAAGCCAAGTTATAAGCCCACAAATGTGTAACTGGACTACTTCTTTAAATTGACACCAGATCCGGTGACCTTTGGGACATGGTTTGACCCCCTTAGGAAAGTGCTATCATCATGAAACGTTCAGATCACTTACAGTTCAATAGATTCTACCTTCTGTAACGTTTCAGCCTGATTGTACCTTGTTTTCACACAAATGAACCCAGAATGATGTGAAATTGTGCTTCGTGCAACATAATTCTGGGTGCCATTTAAAAACCATAAGTGCTAATGACTCCATTCCTTTTTGTGGATGTAGGGGCTGTTGATTGGAGTATACTAAAACAAACCTGATCTCTCTAGGACATTCAGAAGCCAAGTTATAAGCCCACAAATGTGTAACTGGACTACTTCTTTAAATTGACACCAGATCCGGTGACCTTTGGGACATGGTTTGACCCCCTTAGGAAAGTGTGATCATCATGAAACGTTCAGATCACTTACAACTCAATAGATTCTACCTTCTTGTAACGTTTCAGCCTGATTGGACCTTGTTTTCACACAAATGGACCCAGAATGATGTGAAATTGTGCTTCATGCAACATAATTCTGGGTGCCATTTACAAACCATAAGTGCTAATGACTCCATTCCTTTTTGTGGTTTTAGGGGCTGTTGATTGGAGTACATTAAAACAAACCTGATCTCTCTAGGACATTCAGAAGCCAAGTTATAAGGCCACAAATGTGTAACTGGACTACTTCTTTAAATTGACACCAGATCCGGTGACCTTTGGGACATGGTTTGATCCCCTTAGGAAAGTACTATCATCATGAAATGTTCAGATCACTTACAACTCAATAGATTCTACCTTCTTGTAACGTTTCAGCCTGATTGGACCTTGTTTTCACACAAATGGACCCAGAATGATGTGAAATTGTGCTTCATGCAACATAATTCTGGATGCCATTTAAAACCATAAGTGCTAATGACTCCATTCCATTTAGTGGTAATGGGGGCTGCTAATTGGAGCACTCTAAAACAAACCTGACCTCTCTAGGATATTCAGAAGCCAAGTTATAAGCCCACAAAGGTGTAACTGGACTACTTCTTTAAAGTGACACCAGGCCCGGTGACCTTTGGGACATGGTTTGACCCCCAATAGGAATGTGCGATCATCATGAAATGTTCAGATCACTTACAACTCAATAGATTCTACCTTCTTGTAACGTTTCAGCCTGATTGGACCTTGTTTTCACACAAATGGACCCAGAATGATGTGAAATTGTGCTTCGTGCAACACAATTCTGGGTGCCATTTAAAAACCATAAGTGCTAATGACTCCATTCCTTTTAGAGGTTATAGGGGCTGTTGATTGGAGTACACTAAAACAAACCTGATCTATCTAGGTCATTCAGAAACCAAGTTATAAGCCCTCAAGGGTGTAATTGGACTACTTCTTTAAAGTGACACCAGGCCCGGTGACCTTTGGGACATGGTTTGACCCCCTATAGGAATGTGCGATCATCATGAAACGTTCAGATCACTTACAACTCAATAGATTCTACCTTCTTGTAACGTTTCAGCCTGATTGGACCTTGTTTTCACACAAATGGACCCAGAATCATGTGAAATTTTGCTTCGTGCAACATAATTCTGGGTGCCATTTACAAACCATAAGTGCTAATGACTCCATTCCTTTTTGTGGTTGTAGGGGCTGTTGATTGGAGTACATTAAAACAAACCTGATCTCTCAAAGACATTCAGAAGCCAAGTTATAAGCCCACAAATGTGTAACTGGACAACTTCTTTAAATTGACACCAGATCCGGTGACCTTTGGGACATGGTTTGACCCCCTTAGGAAAGTGCTATCATCATGAAACGTTCAGATCACTTACATTTCAATAGATTCTAACTTCCTGTAACGTTTCAGCCTGATTGTACCTTGTTTTCACACAAATGAACCCAGAATGATGTGAAATTGTGCTTCGTGCAACATAATTCTGGGTGCCATTTAAAAACCATAAGTGCTAATGACTCCATTCCTTTTTGTGGATGTAGGGGCTGTTGAGTGGAGTATACTAAAACAAACCTGATCTCTCTAGGACATTCAGAAGCCAAGTTATAAGCCCACAAATGTGTAACTGGACTACTTCTTTAAATTGACACCAGATCCGGTGACCTTTGGGACATGGTTTGACCCCCTTAGGAAAGTGCGATCATCTTGAAACCTTCAGATCACTTACAACTCAATAGATTCTACCTTCTTGTAACATTTCAGCCTGATTGGACCTTGTTTTCACACAAATGGACCCAGAATGATGTGAAATTGTGCTTAATGCAACATAATTCTGGGTGCCATTTACAAACCATAAGTGCTTATGTCTCCATTCCTTTTTGTGGTTGTAGGGGCTGTTGATTGGAGTACATTAAAACAAACCTGATCTCTCTAGGACATTCAGAAGCCAAGTTATAAGGCCACAAATGTGTAACTGGACTACTTCTTTAAATTGACACCAGATCCGGTGACCTTTGGGACATGGTTTGATCCCCTTAGGAAAGTACTATCATCATGAAATGTTCAGATCACTTACAACTCAATAGATTCTACCTTCCTGTAACGTTTCAGCCTGATTGGACCTTGTTTTCACACAAATGAACCCAGAATGATGTGAAATTGTGCTTCGTGCAACATAATTCTGGGTGCCATTTACAAACCATAAGTGCTAATGACCCCATTCCTTTTTGTGGTTGTAGGTCCTGTTGACTGGAGTACACTAAAACAAACCTGATCTCTCTAGGACATTCAGAAGCCAAGCTATAACCCCACAAATGTGTAACTGGACTACTTCTTTAAAGTGACACCAGGCCCGGTGACCTTTGGGACATGGTTTTACCCCCTATAGGAATGTGCGATCATCATGAAACGTTCAGATCACTTACAACTCAATAGATTCTACCTTCTTGTAACGTTTCAGCCTGATTGGACCTTGTTTTAACACAAATGAACCCAGAATGATGTGAAATTGTGCTTCGTGCAACATAATTCTGGGTGCCATTTAAAAACCATAAGTGCTAATGACTCCATTCCTTTTAGTGGTAATGGGGGCTGTTGATTGGAGTACTCTAAAACAAACCTGATCTCTCTAGGAAATTCAGAAGCCAAGTTATAAGCCCACAAAGGTGTAACTGGACTACTTCTTTAAATTGACACCAGGCCCGGTGGCCTTTGGGACATGGTTTGACCCCCTATAGGAATGTGCTATCATCATGAAACGTTCAGATCACTTACAACTCAATAGATTCTACCTTCCTGTAACGTTTCAGCCTGATTGGACCTTGTTTTCACACAAATGGACCCAGAATGATGTGAAATTGTGCTTCGTGCAACATAATTCTGGGTGCCATTTAAAAATCATAAGTGCTAATGACTCCAATCCTTTTTGAGGTTGTAGGGGCTGTTGATTGGAGTACACTAAAACAAACCTGATCTCTCTAGGACATTCAGAAGCCAAGTTATAAGCCCACAAATGTGTAACTGGACTACTTCTTTAAAGTGACACCAGTTCCGGTGACCTTTGGGACATGGTTTTACCCCTTATAGGAATGTGCGATCATCATGAAACGTTCAGATCACTTACAACTCAATAGATTCTACCTTCTTGCAACGTTTCAGCCTGATTGGACCTTGTTTTCACACAAATGAACCCAGAATGATGTGAAATTGTGCTTCGTGCCACATAATTCTGGGTGCCATTTAAAAACCATAAGTGCTAATGACTCCATTCCTTTTTGTGGTTTTAGGGGCTGTTGATTGGAGTATACTAAAACAAACCTGATCTCTCTAGGACATTCAGAAGCCAAGTTATAAGCCCACTAATGTGTAACTGGACTACTTCTTTAAGTTGACACCAGATCCGGTGACCTTTGGGACATGGTTTGACCCCCTTAGGAAAGTGCTATCATCATGAAACGTTCAGATCACTTACAACTCAATAGATTCTACCTTCCTGTAACGTTTCAGCCTGATTGGACCTTGTTTTCACACAAATGAACCCAGAATGATGTGAAATTGTGCTTCGTGCCACATAATTCTGGGTGCCATTTAAAAACCATAAGTGCTAATGACTCCATTCCTTTTTGTGGTTGTAGGGGCTGTTCGTTGGAGTATACTAAAACAAACCTGATCTCTCTAGGCCATTCAGAAGCCAAGTTATAAGCCCACAAATGTGTAACTGGACTACTTCTTTAAAGTGACACCAGATCCGGTGACCTTTGGGACATGGTTTGACCCCCTTAGGAAAGTGCTATCATGATGAAACGTTCAGATCACTTACAACTCAATAGATTCTACCTTCATGTAATGTTTCAGCCTGATTGTACCTTGTTTTCACACAAATGAACCCAGAATGATGTGAAATTGTGCTTCGTGCAACATAATTCTGGGTGCCATTTAAAAACCATAAGTGCTAATGACTCAATTCCTTTTTGTGGTTGTAGGGGCTGTTGAATGGAGTATACTAAAACAAACCTGATCTCTCTAGGACATTCAGAAGCCAAGTTATAAGCCCACAAATGTGTAACTGGACTACTTCTTTAAAATGACCCCAGATCCGGTGACCTTTGGGACATGGTTTGACCCCCTTAGGAAAGTGCGATCATCTTGAAACGTTCAGATCACTTACAACTCAATAGATTCTACCTTCTTGTAACGTTTCAGCCTGATTGGACCTGATTTTCACACAAATGGACCCAGAATGATGTGAAATTGTGCTTCATGCAACATAATTCTGGGTGCCATTTACAAACCATAAGTGCTAATGACTCCATTCCTTTTTGTGGTTGTAGGGGCTGTTGATTGGAGTACATTAAAACAAACCTGATCTCTCTAGGACATTCAGAAGCCAAGTTATAAGCCCACAAATGTGTAACTGGACTACTTCTTTAAATTGACACCAGATCCGGTGACCTTTGGGACATGACTTGATCCCCTTAGGAAAGTGATATCATCATGAAACGTTCAGATCACTTACAACACAATAGATTCTACCTTCCTGTAACGTTTCAGCCTTATTGGACCTTGTTTTCACACAAATGAACCCAGAATGATGTGAAATTGTGCTTCGTGCCACATAATTCTGGGTGCCATTTAAAAACCATAAGTGCTAATGACTCCATTCCTTTTTGTGGTTGTAGGGGCTGTTGACTGGAGTATACTAAAACAAACCTGATCTCTCTAGGACATTCAGAAGCCAAGTTATAAGCCCACAAATGTGTAACTGGACTACTTCTTTAAATTGACACCAGATCCGGTGACCTTTGGGACATGGTTTGACCCCCTTAGGAAAGTGCTATCATCATGAAACGTTCAGATCACTTACAACTCAATAGATTCTACCTTCCTGTAATGTTTCAGCCTGATTGGACCTTGTTTTCGCACAAATGAACCCAGAATGATGTGAAATTGTGCTTCGTGCAACATAATTCTGGGTGCCATTTAAAAACCATAAGTGCTAATGATTCCATTCCTTTTTGAGGTTGTAGGGGCTGTTGATTGGAGTACACTAAAACAAACCTGATCTCTCTAGGACATTCAGAAGCCAAGTTATAAGCCCTCAAAGGTGTAATTGGACTACTTCTTTAAAGTGACACCAGGCCCGGTGACCTTTGGGACATGGTTTGACCCCCTATAGGAATGTGCAATCATCATGAAACGTTCAGATCACTTACAACTCAATAGATTCTACCTTCCTGTAATGTTTCAGCCTGATTGGACCTTGTTTTCACACAAATGGACCCAGAATCATGTGAAATTTTGCTTCGTGCAACATAATTCTGGGTGCCATTTACAAACCATAAGTGCTAATGACTCCATTCCTTTTTGTGGTTGTAGGTCCTGTTGATTGGAGTACACTAAAACAAACCTGATCTCTCTAGGACATTCTGAAGCCAAGTTATAAGCTCACAAATGTGTAACTGGACTACTTCTTTAAAGTGACACCAGGCCCGGTGACCTTTGGGACATGGTTTTACCCCCTATAGGAATGTGCGATCATCATGAAATGTTCAGATCACTTACAACTCAATAGATTCTACCTTCTTGTAACGTTTCAGCGTGATTGGACCTTGTTTTCACACAAATGAACCCAGAATGATGTGAAATTCTGCTTCGTGCAACATAATTCTGGGTGCCATTTAAAAACCATAAGTGCTAATGACTCCATTCCTTTTAGTGGTAATGGGGGCTGTTAATTGGAGTACTCTAAAACAAACCTGATGTCTCTAGGACATTTAGAAGCCAAGTTATAAGCCCACAAATGTGTAACTGGACTACTTCTTTAAAGTGACACCAGGCCCGGTGACCTTTGGGACACGGTTTTACCCCCTATAGGAATGTGCGATCATCATGAAACGTTCAGATCACTTACAACTCAATAGATTCTACCTTCTTGCAACGTTTCAGCCTGATTGGACCTTGTTTTCACACAAATGAACCTAGAATGATGTGAAATTGTGCTTCGTGCAACATAATTCTGGGTGCCATTTACAAACCATAAGTGCTAATGACTCCATTCCTTTTAGTGGTAATGGGGGCTGTTGATTGGAGTACTCTAAAACGAACCTGACCTCTCTAGGATATTCAGAAGCCAAGTTATAAGCCCACAAAGGTGTAACTGGACTACTTCTTTAAAGTGACACCAGGCCCGGTGACCTTTGGGACATGGTTTGACCCCCTATAGGAATGTGCGATCATCATGAAACGTTCAGATCACTTACAACTCAATATATTCAACCTTCTTGTAACGTTTCAGCCTGATTGGACCTTGTTTTCACACAAAAGGACCCAGAATGATGTGAAATTGTGCTTCGTGCAACATAATTCTGGGTGCCATTTACAAACCATAAGTGCTAATGACTCCATTCCTTTTAGTGGTAATGGGGGCTGTTGATTGGAGTACTCTAAAACAAACCTGACCTCTCTAGGATATTCAGAAGCCAAGTTATAAGCCCACAAAGGTGTAACTGGACTACTTCTTTAAAGTGACACCAGGCCCGGTGACCTTTGGGACATGGTTTGACCCCCTATAGGAATGTGCGATCATCATGAAACGTTCAGATCACTTACAACTCAATAGATTGTACCTTCTTGTAACGTTTCAGCCTGATTGGACCTTGTTTTCACACAAATGGACCCAGAATGATGTGAAATTGTGCTTCGTGCAACATAATTCTGGGTGCCATTTAAAAATTATAAGTGCTTATGACTCCATTCCTTTTTGAGGTTGTAGGGGCTGTTGATTGGAGTATACTAAAACAAACCTGATCCCTCTAGGACATTCAGAAGCCAAGTTATAAGCCCACAAATGTGTAACTGGACTACTTCTTTAAGTTGACACCAGACCCGCTGACCTTTGGGACATGGTTTGACCCCCTTACGAAAGTGCTATCATCATGAAACGTTCAGATCACTTACAACTCAATAGATTCTACCTTCCTGTAACGTTTCAGCCTGACTGGACCTTGTTTTCACACAAATTGACCCAAAATGATGTGAAATTGTGCTTCGTGCAACATAATTCTGGGTGCCATCTAAAAACCATAAGTGCTAATGACTCCAATCCTTTTTGAGGTTGTAGGGGCTGTTGATTGGAGTACACTAAAACAAACCTGATCTCTCTAGGACATTCAGAAGCCAAGTTATAAGCCCACAAATGTGTAACTGGACTACTTCTTTAAAGTGACACCAGTTCCGGTGACCTTTGGGACATGGTTTTACCCCCTATAGGAATGTGCGATCATCATGAAACGTTCAGATCACTTACAACTCAATAGATTCTACCTTTTTGCAACATTTCAGCCTGATTGGACCTTGTTTTCACACAAATGAACCCAGAATGATGTGAAATTGTGCTTCGTGCAACATAATTCTGGGTGCCATTTAAAAACCATAAGTGCTAATGACTCCATTCCTTTTAGTGGTAATGGGGGCTGTGGATTGGAGTACTCTAAAACAAACCTGACCTCTCTAGGATATTCAGAAGCCAAGTTATAAGCCCACAAAGGTGTAACTGGACTACTTCTTTAAAGTGACACCAGGCCCGGTGACCTTTGGGACATGGTTTGACCCCCTATAGGAATGTGCGATCATCATGAAACGTTCAGATCACTTACAACTCAATATATTCAACCTTCTTGTAACGTTTCAGCCTGATTGGACCTTGTTTTCACACAAATGGACCCAGAATGATGTGAAATTGTGCTTCGTGCAACATAATTCTGGGTGCCATTTAAAAACCATAAGTGCTAATGACTCCATTCCTTTTTGTGGTTGTAGGGGCTGTTGGTTGGAGTACATTAAAACAAACCTGATCTCTCTAGGACATTCAGAAGCCAAGTTATAAGCCCACAAATGTGTAACTGGACTACTTCTTTAAATTGACACCAGATCCGGTGACCTTTGGGACATGGTTTGACCCCCTTAGGAATGTGCTATCATCATGAAACGTTCAGATCACTTACAACTCAATAGATTCTACCTTCCTGTAACGTTTCAGCCTGATTGGACCTTGTTTTCACACAAATGAACCCAAAATGATGTGAAATTGTGCTTCGTGCAACATAATTCTGGGTGCCATTTAAAAACCATAAGTGCTAATGACTCCATTCCTTTTTGTGGTTGTAGGGGCTGTTGATTGGAGTATACTAAAACAAACCTGATCTCTCTAGGACATTCAGAAGCCAAGTTATAAGCCCACAAATGTGTAACTGGAATAATTCTTTAAGTTGACACCAGATCCGATGACCTTTGGGACATGGTTTGACCCCCTTAGGAAAGTGCTATCATCATGAAACGTTCATATCACTTACAACTCAATAGATTCTACCTTCCTGTAACGTTTCAGCCTGATTGGACCTTGTTTTCACACAAATGAACCTAGAATGATGTGAAATTGTGCTTCGTGCAACATAATTCTGGGTGCCATTAACAAACCATAAGTGCTAATGACTCCATTCCTTTTAGTGGTAATGGGGGCTGTTGATTGGAGTACTCTAAAACAAACCTGACCTCTCTAGGATATTCAGAAGCCAAGTTATAAGCCCACAAAGGTGTAACTGGACTACTTCTTTAAAGTGACACCAGGCCCGGTGACCTTTGGGACATGGTTTGACCCCCTATAGGAATGTGAGATCATCATGAAACGTTCAGATCACTTACAACTCAATAGATTCTACCTTCTTGTAACGTTTCAGCCTGATTGGACCTTGTTTTCACACAAATGGACCCAGAATGATGTGAAATTGTGCTTCGTGCAACATAATTCTGGGTGCCATTTAAAAACCATAAGTGGTAATGACTCCATTCCTTTTTGAGGTTGTAGGGGCTGTTGGTTGGAGTATACTAAAACAAACCTGATCTCTCTAGGACATTCAGAAGCCAAGTTATAAGCCCACAAATGTGTAACTGGACTACTTCTTTAAGTTGACACCAGATCCGGTGACCTTTGGGACATGGTTTGACCCCCTTACGAAAGTGCTATCATCATGAAACGTTCAGATCACTTACAACTCAATAGATTCTACCTTCCTGTAACGTTTCAGCCTGACTGGACCTTGTTTTCACACAAATTGACCCAAAATGATGTGAAATTGTGCTTCGTGCAACATAATTCTGGGTGCCATCTAAAAACCATAAGTGCTAATGACTCCAATCCTTTTTGAGGTTGTAGGGGCTGTTGATTGGAGTACACTAAAACAAACCTGATCTCTCTAGGACATTCAGAAGCCAAGTTATAAGCCCACAAATGTGTAACTGGACTACTTCTTTAAAGTGACACCAGTTCCGGTGACCTTTGGGACATGGTTTTACCCCCTATAGGAATGTGCGATCATCATGAAACGTTCAGATCACTTACAACTCAATAGATTCTACCTTTTTGCAACATTTCAGCCTGATTGGACCTTGTTTTCACACAAATGAACCCAGAATGATGTGAAATTGTGCTTCGTGCAACATAATTCTGGGTGCCATTTAAAAACCATAAGTGCTAATGACTCCATTCCTTTTAGTGGTAATGGGGGCTGTGGATTGGAGTACTCTAAAACAAACCTGACCTCTCTAGGATATTCAGAAGCCAAGTTATAAGCCCACAAAGGTGTAACTGGACTACTTCTTTAAAGTGACACCAGGCCCGGTGACCATTGGGACATGGTTTGACCCCCTATAGGAATGTGCGATCATCATGAAACGTTCAGATCACTTACAACTCAATATATTCAACCTTCTTGTAACGTTTCAGCCTGATTGGACCTTGTTTTCACACAAATGGACCCAGAATGATGTGAAATTGTGCTTCGTGCAACATAATTCTGGGTGCCATTTAAAAACCATAAGTGCTAATGACTCCATTCCTTTTTGTGGTTGTAGGGGCTGTTGGTTGGAGTACATTAAAACAAACCTGATCTCTCTAGGACATTCAGAAGCCAAGTTATAAGCCCTCAAATGTGTAATTGGACAACTTCTTTAAAGTGACACCAGGCCCGGTGACCTTTGGGACATGGTTTGACCCCCTATAGGAATGTGCGATCATCATGAAATGTTCAGATCACTTACAACTCAATAGATTCTACCTTCTTGTAACGTTTCAGCCTGATTGGACCTTGTTTTCACACAAATGGACCCAGAATGATGTGAAATTGTGCTTCGTGCAACATAATTCTGGGTGCCATTTAAAAACCATAAGTGCTAATGACTCCATTCCTTTTTGTGGTTGTAGGGGCTGTTGATTGGAGTATACTAAAACAAACCTGATCTCTCTAGGACATTCAGAAGCCAAGTTATAAGCCCACAAATGTGTAACTGGACTACTTCTTTAAATTGACACCAGATCCGGTGACCTTTGGGACATGGTTTGATCCCCTTAGGAAAGTTCTATCATCATGAAACGTTCAGATCACTTACAACTCAATAGATTCTACCTTCCTGTAACGTTTCAGCCTGATTGGACCTTGTTTTCACACAAATGAACCCAGAATTATGTGAAATTGTGCTTCGTGCCACATAATTCTGGGTGCCATTTAAAAACCATAAGTGCTAATGACTCCATTCCTTTTTGTGGTTGTAGGGGCTGTTGACTGGAGTATACTAAAACAAACCTGATCTCTCTAGGACATTCAGAAGCCAAGTTATAAGCCCACAAATGTGTAACTAGACTACTTCTTTAAATTGACACCAGATCCGGTGAACTTTGGGACAGGGTTTGACCCCCTTAGGAAAGTGCTATCATCATGAAACGTTCAGATCACTTACAACTCAATAGATTCTACCTTCCTGTAATGTTTCAGCCTGATTGGACCTTGTTTTCACACAAATGAACCCAGAATGATGTGAAATTGTGCTTCGTGCAACATAATTATGGGTGCCATTTAAAAACCATAAGTGCTAATGATTCCAATCCTTTTTGAGGTTGTAGGGGCTGTTGATTGGAGTACACTAAAACAAACTTGATCTCTCAAGGACATTCAGAAGCCAAGTTATAAGCCCTCAAAGGTGTAATTGGACTACTTTAAAGTGACACCAGGCCCGGTGACCTTTGGGACATGGTTTGACCCCCTATAGGAATGTGCGATCATCATGAAACGTTCAGATCAATTACAACTCAATAGAATCTACCTTCTTGTAACGTTTCAGCCTGATTGGACCTTGTTTTCACACATATGGACCCAGAATCATGTGAAATTGTGCTTCGTGCAACATAATTCTGGGTGCCATTTACAAACCATAAGTGCTAATGACTCCATTCCTTTTTGTGGTTGTAGGGCCTGTTGATTGGAGTACACTAAAACAAACCTGATCTCTCTAGGACATTCAGAAGCCAAGTTATAAGCCCACAAATGTGTAACTGGACTACTTCTTTAAAGTGACACCAGGCCCGGTGACCTTTGGGACATGGTTTTACCCCCTATAAGAATGTGCGATCATCATGAAACGTTCAGATCACTTACAACTCAATAGATTCTACCTTCTTGCAACGTTTCAGCCTGATTGGACCTTGTTTTCACACAAATGAACCCAGAATGATGTGAAATTGTGCTTCGTGCAACATAATTCTGGGTGCCATTTAAAAACCATAAGTGCTAATGACTCCAATCCTTTTAGTGGTAATGGGGGCTGTGGATTGGAGTACTCTAAAACAAACCTGACCTCTCTAGGATATTCTGAAGCAGAGTTATAAGCCCACAAAGGTGTAACTGGACTACTTCTTTAAAGTGACACCAGGCCCGGTGACCTTTGGGACATGGTTTGACCCCCTATAGGAATGTGCGATCATCATGAAACGTTCAGATCACTTACAACTCAATAGATTCTACCTTCTTGTAACGTTTCAGCCTGATTGGACCTTGTTTTCACTTAAATGGACCCAGAATGATGTGAAATTGTGCTTCGTGCAACATAATTCTGGGTGCCATTTAAAAACCATAAGTGCTAATGACTCCATTCCTTTTTGTGGTTGTAGGGGCTGTTGGTTGGAGTACATTACAACAAACCTGATCTCTCTAGGACATTCATAGGCCTTTTCCACCGACCAAACTGGCATGGAATGGGAAGGATCGGGTCACTAAATATTCTGTTTCGATTGTTTAAACCAGTCCAGGAAACTACCCGAACTGGTCCAGTAGCGGGCCAGAGCGGGACCCCTTCTGTTGTGGGTCCAGAGATTTTTGGTCTGGGCGGAGCCAAAGCGTAAAAGGTCCAGAGTCCTCTGATTGGGGGAGAAATTACGTAACTACCCGCGACAATCCCAGGGGATGGAAAAAGAAGTGAGTCGAGTTCCAGTGTTTGTTTGGCTGTACTTCTTGTGTGTGAAAATGCCTGCAAGTAATAGCTTTTGGTCCAATGCGGAGCTTCAAACGTTCCTCACCATCATCGGAGATAGCAACATTCAGGCCGAGCTGGATGGGATGATAAGAAATGAGAAAGTCTTCAAAGAAGTTTCTCAGCGCATGGCAGCTGAAGGATTCCAGCGCACCTCCGAGCAGTGTCGTGCTAAGCTGAAAAAAATAAAAGCCCACTACAGAAAAGTTAAGGACAGCAACGGCCGTAGAGGGAATGGGCGAAGTACATGGAAGTGGTACGATGTGGTGGACGCTATTTATGGACACAGACCGTCAAACCGAGGCAGCGAAGGAGGCCTGGACTCAGCGACCAGTATCCTGGAGTCACTCATAAACCCTGTTGGTAAGCATTTCTTTTGTTGTCTTTTTAGCTCTGCAGGCCATTCATTGCAGCACCAAAAACACTGAATAATAGCAGCAGCTATTTAAGAAATGCTCAGCAAGTAAAGGATTTAGCCCCTCATGTTAACTAGCCTTAGCATCCCCTCGTGTTTATGCTAACCTTCATTTAGCATTCCCCCGTGTTTCTTAACACGCTGTTCGCGATATAAGCCTTTCATGTTTAGCATGTCCTTGTTGAGTACATGAGGCTGGAGCGGCGTTTGCCTTTCTTGTTAGCGTCTCATTGTTTAAAACATGGGAAATTCGGTTAGCCTTTCACGTTAGCATCTCAGTGTTGTTAGCATCTCATTGTTTTATACAGCTGAGCACGCACAGTGAGAAGAAGCGAGCTGATCTAATATTATAAATATCCCAAAAGTCGTGCCAGCAGTGTTTTTCGCCTAGAGTGGACTTTTAACAAGTATATATTTTTCGGATGAATAAGAATATAACATTAAATTGCAATTAATCTGTACGTCACTGGCGAATTACTGCCATCTAGTGGACACGTTCCAAATGACAAAATGGCCTTAAATCATAGCAGTTTTATTAAGTTTACTATATGCCTATATGCTCTTTTGCTGTAAAAATATTGTGCTTTTCTTACCGATTTATTTCGTGACCTTTTCTTACTGACTAATTTTTTGATCTGTGTTTTTCAGACACATCTGAAGCGGAAAACACTCCCTCTTCAGAGGAACCATCCACTTCCTCAAGTAGCACTCCAGGACCTTCTGTGCCACCATCACCTCTGTCCGTACCTTCTGTGCCACCATCGCCTCGGCCAGTTCCATCGCCACCACCATCACCTCTGTCCACTACCACTCGAGAGGAACATCTACCATGTCGTCGACGCACAGGTAGTGTCTGACCATTCTAAAAATTGCTTTGTGCATAAACAAAACTGACAAGTTCACTGGACAACTGACATTTTGATATCCATATAAACACAAATGTAATTGTCAATGTTGTTGTTTCCAGGTGACCGAAGACGGCGATTGGAAGCACGGACACAGGTGATATTTGATGAGTTGCAGATCGCAGATGGCAGGCAGATGGACAGAATGGAAGGCATAAGCCGGGAGCAGGTTAACTGGATGCAACAAGACGCAGCAGCAGCAAGACAACATGAATTACAGATCGCAGAGCGATATTTTGAACATTTGGGTGCCCTAAATGCTGTTCTTGGACTGGTCGCACAAAGAATGGGCAGCTCCTCTGACTTCCTGCCACCACCCAGGCAGTAAGGTGCTATGTATTTGTCCCGTAATTTTTTTTATCCGTCTGTCCTTTTTATCAATAAATTTTCAAAGAAAAACAAGGTGTGCATGAATTGTCTTAAAAATTTTTGCTCGCAAATTTACGTTTACATAATAAATGTAGATTACATTACAGCCCACCTTAAATATATGTTAAAATGAAAAGGTGCAACAGTTCGTTAACAGTAAAATAGTGTACTTTATTAAGTTCTGAAAATAAAACAAACATTTCAGTTCAAACTACAGGCTTCGAACAGTTAAAAGTGTCAAAACAATAAACAAAGTAAATGGAAAGAAAAAACACAAACTGAGGTCAGCGGGTGAAGTGTCGCATCAGAGCTTCACGCACATCACTGCCCTCCTCTGCAACTTCCTGCATATTTGCAACCACTGGTTCATCAGCAGGTGCGTCACATTCTGTATATTCCTCCCCATGGCTCTCACAGATATTGTGAAGCACACAACAGGTCAGCACCATGTGTTTAAGAAGCTCTACATCACTGTCGTTTCTCTTCAGAAGACATCGCCACCTACCCTTTAGCCTCCCAAATGCATTTTCGATCACAACTCTGGCTCTGGACGTTTTCCTGTTGTACGCCTGTTGTTCAGCAGTGAGACGACCGTTGTCAGAAAATGGTTTTAGGAGCCAGTTCTGCAGAGGATAGGCAGAGTCCCCGAGCACATAAAAGCCTACATTTGCTCCCTCAATGTTCTTGGTACTAGTTGGGTGCAGTTGTCCATGAGCAACCAAGTCCCAAAATGTGGACAATCGCAGCACACGGGCATCATGCAAGCTACCTGGCTGACCTGCATTAACATTCCAGAACATGCCTCTGCCATCCACAATGCCCTGGAGGATTATGGAATGCCAACCTTTCCTATTGAAGTAGTCTGTGTGGAATCCCTGTGGTGCGATTATTGGGATATGGGAACCATCGATGGCACCCACACACTGAGGAACCCCCCACCTGGTCTCAAAATAGTCAGCCATTTCATGTAGCTTTTGCAGAGTTGGAAAAGCAATAACCTCGGCAAGCAAGAGTTTACAGACAGCCTTACAGAAGTCCTGCACACAGCGGCACACAGAGGTCGTGCTGACACCAAAAAGAAGCCCGATGCTCCTGTATTCACTGTTAGTTGCAAGCTTCCACAGTGCAATTGCAACTCTTTTCCTGAGTGGCACGCAGGCTCTGAAGTTGGTGTTCCTCTTCTGCATGGCTGGACGGAGCTTGGAACAAAGATATGAAAAGGTCTCTTCTGACATTCTGAAATGAGCTATCCAATCTGACGGAGTGAAGTTTGGCATGGTCACATCCCAGAAGGTGCTGGCACGGCTGAAGGCCCACACAGTTGGTTGCCGTCGCTGATTCAAAAGAGCCAACTAAAAAAAAAAACAGTCATGACACAGTAAAAGTAAAAAGAATAGTGCTGTGAAAAAGATTGAAACAGTATGGTTATAGACATAAAGTTCACATCAATAGAATTTGTTTAAGGTTAAAATAACAGCTGTTCTTTATGGCACTACCAGTGACTGGTTATGTTTTGTTCACTTTATAAAATGCACAAATGTGGTATTGCTTGTAATTACCTATATAATTAATTATAATAATTTCAGTACAACTGCACAACTTATCTATGACATGCCCAGGAAGTAAAGAGTGAAGGATTCAGGCCCTCCTGTTGACTAGCATCACCATGAGTGCAGAAGCTGTTTGAAACTTAGTTAGGTGTTGGCCTTTCATGTTTAGCATGTCTTAAATGACCAATATACAACCAAACCATTTGATGTTGGTGCTTTTTTTTTTTGTTTTTGTTTTTTGATAGTTGCCCTACACACCCCTTCAGAGATTATAACGACATGTATTACAGCATTAGAAGTTACTTACCACCTGGCGCCTCCGTCTTTGTCTCAACAGTAGAAAGTTATGCCTCGTGTCCGATATTAATTTCAGAAAGCGTCGTCGCCTTTCAGCTGCCCTCCTCCTCGATGCGCACAGCATAGCTCTAAACGCTATCGTGATGTGGGTGTAAAGAATATACCAAACACCAAGAACAGAAAGAACGCGCTGGTGACTGGACTCCATTGTTGTTGTGTTTTGGCGCGATCTCGTCGCGCTGTGTGACGTTAAGGCACACATCGCGCGTGACGCATTACGCTATCCCGCCTAGTTACTGGAGCCTGGAATGTGATAGAAACGCTTGCCAGAAAACTTCTAGACCCATACCGGTACATACCGGTCCATAATACCCAGACCTGACCGTCCCAGACCAGGCGATGGAAAAGAGTTATCAGAAGCCAAGTTATAAGCCCACAAATGTGTAACTGGACTACTTCTTTAAATTGACACCAGATCCGGTGACCTTTGGGACATGGTTTGACCCCCTTAGGAAAGTGCTAGCATCATGAAACGTTCAGATCACTTACAACTCAATAGATTCTACCTTCCTGTAATGTTTCAGCCTGATTGGACCTTGTTTTCACACAAATGAACCCAGAATGATGTGAAATTGTGCTTCGTGCAACATAATTCTGGGTGCCATTTAAAAACCATAAGTGCTAATGACTCCATTCCTTTTTGTGGTTGTAGGGGCTGTTAATTGGAGTATACTAAAACAAACCTGATCTCTCTAGGACATTCAGAAGCCAAGTTATAAGCCCACAAATGTGTAACTGGACTACTTCTTTAAGTTGACACCAGATCCGGTGACCTTTGGGACATGGTTTGACCCCCTTAGGAAAGTGCTATCATCATGAAACGTTCAGATCACTTACAACTCAATAGAGTCTACCTTCCTGTAACGTTTCAGCCTGATTGGACCTTGTTTTCACACAAATGAACCCCGAATGATGTGAAATTGTGCTTCGTGCCACATAATTCTGGGTGCCATTTAAAAACCATAAGTGCTAATGACTCCATTCCTTTTTGAGGTTGTAGGGGCTGTTCATTGGAGTATACTAAAACAAACCTGATCTCTCTAGGCCATTCAGAAGCCAAGTTATAAGCCCACAAATGTGTAACTGGACTACTTCTTTAAATTGACACCAGATCCGGTGACCTTAGGGACATGGTTTGACCCCCTTAGGAAAGTGCTATCATGATGAAACGTTCAGATCACTTACAAATCAATAGATTCTACCTTCATGTAACGTTTCAGCCTGATTGTACCTTGTTTTCACACAAATGAACCCAGAATGATGTGAAATTTTCTTCGTGCAACATAATTCTGGGTGCCATTTAAAAACCATAAGTGCTAATGACTCCATTCCTTTTTGTGGTTGTAGGGGCTGTTGATTGGAGTATACTAAAACAAACCTCATCTCTCTAGGACATTCAGAAGCCAAGTTATAAGCCCACAAATGTATAACTGGACTACTTCTTTAAGTTGACACCAGATCCGGTGACCTTTGGGACATGGTTTGATCCCCTTAGGAAAGTGCGATCATCTTGAAACGTTCAGATCACTTACAACTCAATAGATTCTACCTTCTTGTAACGTTTCAGCCTGATTGGACCTGATTTTCACACAAATGGACCCAGAATGAAGTGAAATTGTGCTTCATGCAACATAATTCTGGGTGCCATTTACAAACCATAAGTGCTAATGACTCCATTCCTTTTTGTGGTTGTAGGGGCTGTTGATTGGAGTACATTAAAACAAACTTGATCTCTCTAGGACATTCAGAAGCCAAGTTATAAGCCCTCAAAGGTGTAATTGGACTACTTCTTTAAAGTGACACCAGGCCCGGTGACCTTTGGGACATGGTTTGACCCCCTATAGGAATGTGCGATCATCATGAAACGTTCAGATCACTTACAACTCAATAGAATCTACCTTCTTGTAACGTTTCAGCCTGATTGGACCTTGTTTTCACACATATGGACCCAGAATCATGTGAAATTGTGCTTCGTGCAACATAATTCTGGGTGCCATTTACAAACCATAAGTGCTAATGACTCCAATCCTTTTTGTGGTTGTAGGGCCTGTTGATTGGAGTACACTAAAACAAACCTGACCTCTCTAGGACATTCAGAAGCCAAGTTATAAGCCCACAAATGTGTAACTGGACTACTTCTTTAAAGTGACACCAGGCCCGGTGACCTTTGGGACATGGTTTTACCCCCTATAAGAATGTGCGATCATCATGAAACGTTCAGATCACTTACAACTCAATAGATTCTACCTTCTTGCAACGTTTCAGCCTGATTGGACCTTGTTTTCACACAAATGAACCCAGAATGATGTGAAATTGTGCTTCGTGCAACATAATTCTGGGTGCCATTTAAAAACCATAAGTGCTAATGACTCCAATCCTTTTAGTGGTAATGAGGGCTGTGGATTGGAGTACTCTAAAACAAATCTGACCTCTCTAGGATATTCTGAAGCCAAGTTATAAGCCCACAAAGGTGTAACTGGAGTACTTCTTTAAAGTGACACCAGGCCCGGTGACCTTTGGGACATGGTTTGACCCCCTATAGGAATGTGCGATCATCATGAAACGTTCAGATCACTTACAACTCAATAGATTCTACCTTCTTGTAACGTTTCAGCCTGATTGGACCTTGTTTTCACACAAATGGACCCAGAATGATGTGAAATTGTGCTTCGTGCAACATAATTCTGGGTGCCATTTAAAAACCATAAGTGCTAATGACTCCATTCCTTTTTGTGGTTGTAGGGGCTGTTGGTTGGAGTACATTAAAACAAACCTGATCTCTCTAGGACATTCAGAAGCCAAGTTATAAGCCCACAAATGTGTAACTGGACTACTTCTTTAAATTAACACCAGATCCGGTGACCTTTGGGACATGGTTTGACCCCCTTAGAAAAGTGCTATCATCTTGAAACGTTCAGATCACTTACAACTCAATAGATTCTACCTTCTTGTAACGTTTCAGCCTGATTGGACCTGATTTTCACACAAATGAACCCAGAATGATGTGAAATTGTGCTTCGTGCAACATAATTCCGGGTGCCATTTAAAAACCATAAGTGCTAATGACTCCATTCCTTTTTGTGGTTGTAGAGGCTGTTGATTGGAGTACATTAAAACAAACCTGATCTCTCTAGGACATTCAGAAGCCAAGTTATAAGCCCACAAATGTGTAACTGGACTACTTCTTTAAATTGACACCAGATCCGGTGACCTTTGGGACATGGTTTGATCCCCTTAGGAAAGTTCTATCATCATGAAACGTTCAGATCACTTACAACTCAATAGATTCTACCTTCCTGTAACGTTTCAGCCTGATTGGACCTTGTTTTCACACAAATGAACCCAGAATGATGTGAAATTGTGCTTTGTGCCACATAATTCTGGGTGCCATTTAAAAACCATAAGTGCTAATGACTCCATTCCTTTTTGTGGTTGTAGGGGCTGTTGACTGGAGTATACTAAAACAAACCTGATCTCTCTAGGACATTCAGAAGCCAAGTTATAAGCCCACAAATGTGTAACTGGACTACTTCTTTAAATTGACACCAGATCCGGTGACCTTTGGGACATGGTTTGACCCCCTTAGGAAAGTGCTATCATCATGAAACGTTCAGATCAATTACAACTCAATATATTCTACCTTCCTGTAATGTTTCAGCCTGATTGGACCTTGTTTTCACACAAATGAACCCAGAATGATGTGAAATTGTGCTTCGTGCAACATAATTCTGGGTGCCATTTAAAAACCATAAGTGCTAATGATTCCAATCCTTTTTGAGGTTGTAAGGGCTTTTGATTGGAGTACACTAAAACAAACCTGATCTCTCTAGGACATTCAGAAGCCAAGTTATAAGCCCTCAAAGGTGTAATTGGACTACTTCTTTAAAGTGACACCAGGCCCGGTGACCTTTGGGACATGGTTTGACCCCCTATAGGAATGTGCGATCATCATGAAACGTTCGGATCACTTACAACTCAATAGATTCTACCTTCTTGTAACGTTTCAGCCTGATTGGACCTTGTTTTCACACATATGGACCCAGAATCATGTGAAATTGTGCTTCGTGCAACATAATTCTGGGTGTCATTTAAAAATCATGAGTGCTAATGACTCCAATCCTTTTAGTGGTAATGGGGGCTGTGGATTGGAGTACTCTAAAACAAACCTGACCTCTCTAGGATATTCAGAAGCCAAGTTATAAGCCCACAAAGGTGTAACTGGACTACTTCTTTAAATTGACACCAGATCCGGTGACCTTTGGGACATGGTTTGACCCCCTTAGGAATGTGCTATCATCATGAAACGTTCAGATCACTTACAACTCAATAGATTCTACCTTCCTGTAACGTTTCAGCCTGATTGGACCTTGTTTTCACACAAATGAAGCCAGAATGATGTGAAATTGTGCTACGTGCAACATAATTCTGGGTGCCATTTAAAAACCATAAGTGCTAATGACTCCATTCCTTTTTGTGGTTGTAGGGGCTGTTGATTGGAGTATACTAAAACAAACCTGATCTCTCTAGGACATTCAGAAGCCAAGTTATAAGCCCACAAATGTGTAACTGGACTAATTCTTTAAGTTGACGCCAGATCCGGTGACCTTTGGGACATGGTTTGACCCCCTTAGGAAAGTGCTATCATCATGAAACGTTCATATCACTTACAACTCAATAGATTCTACCTTCCTGTAACGTTTCAGCCTGATTGGACCTTGTTTTCACACAAATGGACCCAGGATGATGTGAAATTGTGCTTCGTGCAACATAATTCTGGGTGCCATTTAAAAACCATAAGTGCTAATGACTCCAATCCTTTTTGAGGTTGTAGGGGCTGTTGATTGGAGTACACTAAAACAAACCTGATCTCTCTAGGACATTCAGAAACCAAGTTATAAGCCCTCAAAGGTGTAATTGGACTACTTCTTTAAAGTGACACCAGGCCCGGTGACCTTTGGGACATGGTTTGACCCCCTATAGGAATGTGCGATCATCATGAAACGTTCAGATCACTTACAACTCAATAGATTCTACCTTCTTGTAACGTTTCAGCCTGATTGGACCTTGTTTTCACACAAATGGACCCAGAATGATGTGAAATTGTGCTTCGTGCAACATAATTCTGGGTGCCATTTAAAAACCATAAGTGCTAATGACTCCATTCCTTTTTGTGGTTGTAGGGGCTGTTGGTTGGAGTACATTGAAACAAACCTGATCTCTCTAGGACATTCAGAAGCCAAGTTATAAGCCCACAAATGTGTAACTGGACTACTTCTTTAAATTGACACCAGATCCGGTGACCTTTGGGACATGGTTTGACCCCCTTAGGAAAGTGCTAGCATCATGAAACGTTCAGATCACTTACAACTCAATAGATTCTACTTTCCTGTAATGTTTCAGCCTGATTGGACCTTGTTTTCACACAAATGAACCAAGAATGATGTGAAATTGTGCTTCGTGCAACATAATTCTGGGTGCCATTTAAAAACCATAAGTGCTAATGACTCCATTCCTTTTTGTGGTTGTAGGGGCTGTTGATTGGAGTATACTAAAACAAACCTGATCTCTCTAGGACATTCAGAAGCCAAGTTATAAGCCCACAAATGTGTAACTGGACTACTTCTTTAAGTTGACACCAGATCCTGTGACCTTTGGGACATGGTTTGACCCCCTTAGGAAAGTGCTATCATCATGAAACGTTCAGATCACTTACAACTCAATAGAGTCTACCTTCCTGTAACGTTTCAGCCTGATTGGACCTTGTTTTCACACAAATGAACCCAGAATGATGTGAAATTGTGCTTCGTGCCACATAATTCTGG